>NW_015971639.1:0-12098 GCF_000836435.1 Fonsecaea multimorphosa CBS 102226 | reverse complement strand
CCAGCTCGATGAAATCTGCCCAGCTCGATGAAATCTGCCCAGCTCGATGAAAATTTGTCCAGCTCGTTGGAAAAAAGAACCTTTTCAACTCATACATTTTTGGGATCTGTGACTCCTGAGTGCATCTCGCAAGAGGCGAAACCCAAGATCCCGCCAGGAAAGACTCATGCGCCATGTTCTTCAACTTGATAGGCGGGGCTCGACTTGCGGTGTTTGTGTGCTACACTCCCTGTTAGGCAACCTGCTGTAGACGGAAGGGGAACCTGTTTTGTTCTCTTCCGGCATTTTGCTACCGTCGTTGACTCGACGGGGTCACTGTTGTCCTTTCCACTGGCAGGCTCGGTCCGCGAGTAAAATGCCCCCGTGTGGCAGGTTTTCTTCCAGTCCTGAGCCACTGCGGCGATGGCCTTGAGGTCCCGTGCTGCCTTCTCTGCCTGGTCCCGCTCGCGAGCGGCCAAGGCATCCTCAACAACCACCACCTTGAAGTCTTTCAGCGTGAGCCTAGGGACTTGCCAGACGTTGGGCGAGTTGCGGAATTTTGAGATCTCCGCAATTACCTCTGTCACGCGTTCCAGATCCTTCTTCAGCTTCTCAACTGTTTTGTATCGTTCGTCCCTCAGCTGCTGGTATCGTAGCAGATTTCGTGCCCCGTCCATAATCATGTCGACAACGGTGTCACTATGTCCTAGCATTGTGAGTGAAGATTTGATTTGGTCCATTAGTGCTAGCGTCGGGACTTGGGGAGACTGGGTAACATCGCCAGTGTCATCAGAAGTGGCAATTTCTGTTTCCATCGTGCGGTAGGCGAGGAGCAAGGCGACCTTCATCGCATCGGTGTTGAGCTGAGACTATGGAAACAGTCAGCGACGCTCGGTTATAGACATAGGGCCGTGGGAACCGAATAGGGACCACTGACGATGGCTCGAGCTTCCGCCGCTGTTTGTTCACTCTCTGTCTTGACCACTTTAGACGGTGGGGAATCTGTCGTGTTCAACAAATCGTTGAGACCAAACTTCAGCACATCCTTATCATTCGGATGACGCCAGAACTGCGAGAGTTGGGGTAAGTCGGAAAAGGTCCCGAGGACATTATCGGGAATAGCACTTAGGACAGGCGGGGGAGCGACGAGGTCGTTGAGCGTCCTAGGAGGGCGCATGGTGGACGATCCGCGGGAGTCGGTAGGCGCAAAGGCTTGAAAGTGAGGCGGTACGCCACGAGAGGGTTTCTTTAAACCTGGAAGAAGCAATATTGTAGAACTAGAGACCAACGTCGATACAAAAGGTCAAGTCAGACTCTGGTCAAATTGGAGTAAGAGTAGGACGAGCTCCAAAGACGTCAAAGAATAAGAGAGCCACTGGTGAGCCGCTGACGCAGAAAGAAGTGAACTCCAGATGATGGGAAAACCATCAGAGCAGAAGTACGTACCTGCGACGAGTGCCTCAAGAAGTCCTTCCAGCGCGGCTCATCGGACCCCAATTCTCCCTCGGGTTCATCTGGTACCTCACTAACCTGCCGCGAGGCTTCTCCTTTCCCAACTTTTCGTCAAACGTAATTCTGAGCTTGTTCAGTGGTGGAATTGAAGGACTTTCAGACCGTGAGCGACGACCGTTAAGTGGTTCGTCAGTTTGAGCTGTTGCGTCTTCGCCACCACCGTTCGGTTCAGAAGATTCACCGCTCTTCTTTTCGAGCATCGAATGTTCGTTCTCCAATCGATACAAGATCCCTTGCAGCACTGTTTTCAGGTCGTCCTTGATCTCGCACCTCCGAAGCTGTTCCCTTGTTGCGTCCTTCAATTCCGACACGAGAGCCCTCTCTGATCCTCTGGCCCTCGCTAAGATCTGATACCCTGCTGTGCCTTTTCTAACCGCCCCATCCTTGATAGGTGCCTTTGTCCGCATGAATTCTCGCATCACTTCCCACAACACGGACCACGGGGCATTCGTTTTGATACTGCCTGGCTTGCAATGTGACCTGGAAACTTTGTAGCCGAGACCAAGCAGGGCACCTCTCATCGCATCTTCCGAAGGTGTTGCGCAATGGATTATCTTTGCCAGATAAGTAGGCATGATGAAAAATGGAGCAACGTCTGGCTTGTTGGTGGCAAGCCGCGGTATTAGCGTCGAGGCAGGCGTAGCTCCGTCCTTTGATTCTGAGACATTTGCAGCATCCGGGCCTGAGTCACTGGGCATGAGATCCTCCTCTAGAGCCAAAGTGAGCATTCCCTCAATTCTATCGACGGTGACATATGTGTCCTTGTCCAGGATTCGGGCCTTTTCGAGCATCTTCTCAACAAAATGCGGATTATGCAGCGGGCCTGACCACATCGGACCACACAGATGCATGATAGAACCACAATGCTCACAATTCCGATTTGTGGACGGTGCTTGAGCGAACGAGAATTTGTAGAATAAGTCGCCAGATTTTGATTTCTGTGGTTGGTTCCGAAGCAGAGGCTGTGTGACCCAAGCTCCGCAGCCATGTCCGCAATTGTAGACCGTCATGGACGTGCCAGCTAACATCTTGACCTCTTGCTGCTTTCGGTGGACGCGAATGAACAGCCGGGCATAGTAATCGATGTAAAGTGACAGAAGGGGCTCGATTGCAAGACCATACTTTGCGGCAGACATCGCAACCCCATTGAGTATCAGTCTCAAACCAGCTTCATGCGAATGTGGGCCCTTAAGAGGAATTCCACCGTACAGTGCAAATGTCTTCTCTGGATATCCCGCTGAAGCAAAGACACCAGCATCTGTGCAGGTAATACACAGCATCCCACCATCCTGGACTGCCTGAAGACTGCAATCGAAGAAAGGAGCTGCCGTCCCATAAGGGTCGATGTCGATCACGTCATATCGATGCACATATCCTTCCGCAGGCCTTAACTGCTCGTTTCCAACTTTGCTATACATGAAAGCTCGAGCATCACCGAGGTTCGACCGGACTTTGTCTTTGACTTCGTTGTGTTTAATATTGAGTTCGATGTTCTCGACCGAGGCCCGTGAGAGATCATTTGCGACGATGTTTGTAGCAAATGGTATTTCTTTGGCGTATCGCAATGCTCGGAGACCTGTTGCGGACAAAGCATCCAGAATAGAGAAAGGAAGTTGTTTCTTTGAGACTGCAGGTGGAGCGTCCGCAGGTTCGGCAGCCTCTGGCTGCTCATCATTCTTTGGCTGCAGCTCTACCCCTCCAATCTCATTACCCGCAGGGTCTGCAGTGAGCTCGGCAACGAGTGGTTCTTCGTCGTCTTCGTCGTGTCCATTAGCTTTAAATTTCTTTACAGGCTCTTCTGCATCACCAGCCTCCACTGTATCGTCCAGGTGATCAGCTTTGCGCTTTCGATTATTAGGTTGCTCTGGTTTGCTGCTGGCGTCATTACCGAGTTGAGCAGTAGGTTGGGCGTTCATCTTTTTTGCAGCCTTCTTCTTTTTCGTATGCTCATTCCTTTGAGTAACTCTTGCTTGCTTCTCCGCCAGAGCGCCTTCGCCGTAGACAGTGATTGCCAGGACACTCAGGTCTCGATTGAACTGCTGAATAGGGTTGTAGAAGACGGCCTGGTTGCCCTCGTCGTTGTTTTTGGAGTGTTTGGCTGATGCTGGAGGTTCCCCAGCATATGGCGCAAGTACTGAAGCCAGACCTTCACGAACGTGCCTGTACTTCTTGCCATCGATCATGATGGTCTCTGGAGCAGCCGGGGATGCCATGTTGGAGCGTGATGAGGTCGTGAAAGTCCTCCTTTGCGAGTTTGGGAAATATCCTTGGCTGTGAGTCGCGAGTTTTGGCACGGTGTCGCGGACGAGATCGATCCGGATGAAAGCGAGACAACGTCCTATCTTCATCACCGAGCCCGTTTCTACCACTCAAGCACCAAACATAAAAGAACTCCAAACACCAACTTTTAGGGCGTGTTACAGTGACAGCATCTGTGAGAAAGACACGGGTATGAAGAAAAGCCAGCATCGAATACTTTTCTGCAAGGATCTGCCAAGACGAGATACTTTAAGCGGCTAGGCATAGCCTTGCAGAAGTAAACTAGTACATTCACGGCAAGGCTCAGCCTCGCTCATGAATAGGAGGACTCGAGGACCTTTGCACAAGTCATTCGATATCTCATACAAACAAGCCGAGAGCCTGCTATGTAAGAATGAGCAATGGGCTCTCACATTGTCACGGCTCCTCCATCAGCCAACCAAAAATAATGCACATTGAAAGCCAAGAAGATAACAAGCGCCCGTCTCCCCTCAGCCTCAACTGGTGTTTGAGAGTTTTGAAACAGCTTTAGTCTCAGATCCTTTTCGTCAAACGCCTCTCCTCCCATTCTCAAACCGGATCCCCCGTCACAATGGCTACCGTGATTCTCCAAACTATCAGATTTGGGAGATTGCCATCTCAGTCGTAACGGTGGGCACGGTTTCACGGGCGTTAGTGGTGCGATCACGCATGGTTCAAACCTTCAGGAGACTACCTAGGTATACCGCCCTGTTTCGAAGTTAGCTGCTGGTGAGCATGCCATACCTGGGTCAAGTACAAAATTGTCGAGTCTCCTGTTTCTGCACTTCCTCTCTCTTCGCCGCTTCTTTGAGCCTTGGTTACGGATCCGTTTTCTTGCTGCTTTGCTGACCTCTACAACCAAATACAACATTCTGTCGGGCCAACGACTGTCACGATGTCAAGGAAACATTTCTCAACTATCACCTGCCTTCTCTTCGTCCTCATCACAATCGCAAGCGCTGTTCCTTCGCCACTCAGTCTGCTCAGCCCCCGGCAACAACAAAGTAATCAGCCTATCTGCAGCGAATATTCGACCATCGCAAACCTGTCCATTGTTGGTGCCAATTCTACATACCGAGCCGCATACCTTAAAGCTTCCCCTCAAGGCTACGACCCGGCCAGCGCACCCCTCGACTCCGCAATTCCCAAGCTGCCCAGTTTTCAATTTAATGCCAGTATCAATGCCGAGTGTGGCAATTTGACGGAGGTGGCAATTAAGGGCGCCGCGACAAACTTTACCCAAGGGCAGGTATTACAGTTCAACATCAATTCCGCCGTGCAGATGAGGGCAGGTTCATTGGGGATGGCGGTGATTATGGCTATAGTTGTGGCCACGGTTATGGATATATTATAGTGGGGGGATCACGATGTACTATCTCTCCTGTATCATAACTCCCCAGAGATTTCAAAATTAGACGATGAATCGAGATGAGGCGTTTTTGGGAACAACGCATACGAGTCGAGACATTTTCGAGAACTCTGTTACTGAGTGTATCGACCTCTGCCATCTTCTTTCGTCCATGCTGAGTAGTTCTGCCCATGAATCGCCATTCGTATTGAAAGATTCCCAGAGTGAGGATGTCAACCGCCGCCTTTTGGCATCTTCTCCTCCAAGGCGTATTTGTCACATTGGGTGCCATTTGAGACCCTGATCGAATGTGGATCGTAACAGGCCGTCGTGCGTGGAGGAGCGACGGGACTGATCGTGAGACGAGAGCAACAAGTTGTGGAACGCGCCAATTGTGCGTTCAAGGCGCCGGTTGACATCGTATCAGCCGTACATTGCGCCTCTTGAAACCATAGACTTTCCCGCCTATGGTCCGCAGACCTGGCATGGCCACCACGCCGGTCGGTCCACGTCGAACTCTGCGATTGCTTTAATGACCGTTCGAGAGTTGTGTTCACCATCATAAATTGTGTCGTGTACGTACTGGGCAGGGCAAGGTCGAAGTATATCCAATCCTTTGCTTCACAGGCGCTGAGGTGGGATACGACTGATGCGCAGTTTGAGGATCGCAAACGGCCGGAATCGTTCGAGAAAGGTGGTTGCTTCAAGAGCCCGCAGAAACATAGCCTTTGCAACCAGGCATGCATCCTGTTGGCCTTCGAGGATCGTAGTAATCCTCACCTTCTGTCAGATCACTGTCGTCCATGTCGGCATCCCGCTTCTCGACCATGGTAGTGTCCGCATCCTCTCTCTTCTCGAGCTCGGCTTTTGGCTCCTCGTCCGCAGGCGCAAACGCATTCTTGAACCCGCCTTTCTTGAAGCCTCCACCACCGCTTGCTGTGCTCTTAGTACCACCGCCAAGTTTTATCTGCATCAGCGGTCCTTTCTCTTCCTTCTTGGGCTGCACCTGTCGTTGCATTTCCTTCATCTCTTTCAACCTTTTCTTGTGCTGGTGATCATAGGACGATTCATGGGCCTCGAATTCGTTCATGCGACTGTAACCTTTTTGACATAACGAGCAGAAGAATGCACTTCGCGCCTGTTTGGCGGATTGTGTACTGGCGGGAGGAAGGGTGAATCCTCTCTGAGGGACGAGCGACTAGTCAATAATGCCAAAGAGACAACGAAAGCTGGACGGCGAGACTTGGTAGGCATAACGAGCGCAACTTACCGGAGGCATGTCTGTGAGGATGAGCAGTCAGGCGCAGGAGAAGAGTCTCATATGCAGTGACTGTCTGATAGACTCTTGGAATTGCTGCGGGAGATGGAAGAGAACAAAGAAAACTGTGGTGGTGGATTGTTCTCACATAATCGGCCGCGTCTCGGACCAAACCCCTCGTATCTCGAAGCACGAGCCAACACATCTTTCAGCCGCACAGTGGACAACGACGCATCATCCGAGGAGCTCTAGTACCGCTTTCTAATCGCAATTCTCTGTCTTTCCTTCACTCTTACAGATACGCTACAGGCGCTGTTGTCGCCGACCAAGTTTAGAGCGATCAGGTGAATCCTAACGAACCTGAATGATGCGGCAATTGATGCCCTCAAGGCCAACACATGAACTCGGGTTGACGCTGGTCAATCCTTCAACAGATCATTAATAAGGCTGGAGACATTTGTCAATAGGAGAAACCCTCCCAGCATCACGGGTCAACAGCTCATGACTTCCATCGATCGCAGCGATCGTCGCCATGCGCCTGATAAATGTCCGGACGATGCAATTGGAGGAAGTCCCCAACAGCACGGCTCCCCAGTATGCTATCCTTTCGCATCGCTGGGAACAGGAAGAAGTCACTCTCCAGGACATGAGTTCTCAGGAGACCTTTGGCAAGAGAGGCTTCTCCAAGATTCAGCAGGCTTGCTGGCTTGCCCGCAACAAAGAACTTGCCTACCTTTGGGTCGACACCTGTTGCATTGACAAGACGAGCTCGGCCGAGCTCACGGAGGCCATCAACTCGATGTATCGATGGTATCAGGACGCCCAAATCTGCTTTGCCTACCTCACCGATATTGAGATCCACAAGCGCGACATGAAGGACAGCGTATGGTTCACAAGGGGCTGGACGCTCCAGGAATTGATTGCTCCAAAGCACGTCAGCTTCTACGACCGAAACTGGGTATTTCTAGGCACTAAAGACAACCTTGCGGGGGATCTCTCGAATATCACTGGCATTGATAGGGATGTTCTCATCGGCCAAAGAAGACACTCGAGCTGTTCGATAGCACAGCGAATGTCGTGGGCCTCAAAGCGGTCGACGGAACGGATCGAGGACCGAGCATACAGTCTTCTGGGTATCTTCGACGTCAGCATGCCCATGTTGTACGGTGAAGGAGAAAAATCATTTACAAGGCTGCAAGAAGAGATCATCAAGCATTCCGACGACCAATCCATATTCGCATGGGATCGTGGATTGGATGGCAAAAATTTCCGCGGCCACAGCGGTCTTTTAGCATCCTCTCCCTCACACTTTGCCACTTGTCAGAACGTCGTCACCGCCTCCCATGGTTTAACAAACACCAGGGGCTTCGCGTTGACCAATGTTGGGTTAGAGATTTCCTTACTGACCGTTCCGTGGGCTATGGAGACGTACCTCTGTATCCTAAACTGCAGCCTCAAGGACTGGCCTCAATATCGAGTGGGAATATTCCTCGAACGACTCTATTCGTCCCAAAACGCAGAGCAATATGCTCGAGTGCAGATTGACGGTGCCACAGTGCTGACCCTCCCACTTCGGACAATTCTGTGCGATTCTCATTGCCGGGAGCGCACCGTCCACGTCCGGCCGAATATCATCGACGCGCCGATGCGACGCTGGCATGGCTTCCGCCTCCATGACTTCACTCTGCCAGGATACACCATGAACGAAATCCATAAAGCGAGGTTCCATTTCTGCTACAGCTTACAGTCCATGAGCCGGTACACCGCCGAGGAAAGACGGGCAGCACAGGATGGACTTCTGAGCTTGCCTCTTCGACCCATCTACTTCCATATGCCGCGTGCTAGAGGACGCCCAATGAGTGTCAGGGGCACGGCCGCCGTCATCTACGTCCCACCTTCGAGGAGGGACAAGAACGGCGAGCGCATCTGCTGGATGAAGTTCGGATTTGACGAAGATTTCCGTCCCGTGTGCATCTTTGGCAGACGCAAGTCCCTGTGGGGCGGAAACGCAGCGCACCTGACTGTCGACGAGGACTCGTACTACGACGCTGAAGAAGAGCACGAAGCGCATGCCCGCCTTTTCCTCCATGACTGGCTCAACCCGGACTGGGTCAATCGGAACCTGTGCACGACCGATTCGGAAATCGCCGCGTCCTGGCAGAGGCGGGACTTCTTCATCCTGAAGGGCGTCAAGGATTGGGGCCTTGACAGACAGGTCCCGTTCTTGCGGCTGCGGATTTCGATCCGCTTGGAGAGCCTCCCATTCGACTTTCCGTCCGACGGACGGCCCGAGTCGCCCTTGCCGGGGATGAACGTGTGGACCATCAATGTGAGTTGCTGGCGAGGCTCAGGCGACAACGGGGCAGAGAGGACGGCCGTGCGGACCGGCGAGCTCGTGCTCCGCTCTTTGGACGACGTTATTGCCGCGTTTTAACGAGGCTTATGAACAACGACGACGACAACGACGGTTACGATTGTGACGATAATTTCCCCATTTTTTGCGCACCCTAATCTCTTTTTTTCAGCGCCCTCGGACTTTTGGTGCTTAGCAACCTCCTTCTTCACCTGAGGCCGGTGGGGGGTGGAGAACCCAGTCTCAGGCCCCTATCAAGCAGGAGTTTTTTTTCCCCTTCAGCCAAATATTTGGGAACGGAAAAA
Organism: Fonsecaea multimorphosa CBS 102226; assembly: GCF_000836435.1. Lineage (NCBI taxonomy): Eukaryota > Fungi > Ascomycota > Eurotiomycetes > Chaetothyriales > Herpotrichiellaceae > Fonsecaea > Fonsecaea multimorphosa. The sequence goes on along the minus strand of NW_015971639.1, from coordinate 3,063 downwards.
GAAGAACGTAACGAAAAAAAAAATTGGGCAACGGGAACTTCGAATGCGAAGGGACGGGTAAGCGACGAGACCAGACGAGAAGAGACGGACAAGAGGGGTTTCCCGTCAATTTGAAGGGAGGGTCTTGGATTTAATCCATACCTACCTAAGGTGCTTATCATTGCCAGGATCTCATGTTTAATTTGATAGTCATCATTGCTGGAATCAATATGACGAGATAAATAGTATGAAAGAGAGATGTGAATCATTGAATCATTGAACCATGACATCCAGTCCCTAAACTTTTGTCCTCCCTCGTTGACTCTGTGGTCTCCCCCATCCCAAACCCTACCTAGGTACTTGGTATTATAATCCATCGAAAGAGATAACGCCTTGTCTCCAGAAAAAACTCCATTCCCTTCCGTTCCCAACCCAGCTCTGATCCTACTTAATACCACCCCCTTTTCTCCGACCCTGGGTAATTCCATACCCTTGACTGTCTTTCTCGTCCCTGTCCGCCTCCCATTTTGCCCGCCTCCCGTTACTTCGTTACCACCTGTGAGTTTGTCGTGTTGTTGCTGTTGTGTCGTTTCAAAAATTATTTCAAAAGTTCGTAATGTCGTCGTGTCGAATTATCGCATCCCCCCCAAAAAGAGAAGGAGAGGAGAAGAAATAACAGCGCCAGCCAACAAAACGCGAAAAGGGAACTCAATCGAAACAACGCCAACGATGAACAACGACCAAAAAAGAGCTTCGCATGCGGCGGAACCAGAGAACGCCTTGGGTATCCTTTCTCAAAAACCGAGAACAAACCCCCATCATAAACGCCGTTATTCGCCATATATATACACCCGCGTAAGATCCATCCATAACGGACATTGCACACCGAATTCGCCCTAACCATGACCATGGAGAGCGGGATTCGGGATCAAAACAAAAATGACAATCCCTCCAAACTCCTAGTTTTCCCGCCCTTGTTGCGCAATATTATTTCCTTTTTGAGACTGACTTGGGATATCCGCGTTGATGATACGCTCGAACATCTCGGGCACACCGTCGGCCAAGAGTCTACTGCCCAGCGTAAAGGGAGTCGAGGTGTTCGAGTCTCTTGACGAAACTTCTCTGCAGCGCGCGGACTGTGCGGCTTACCATGCCAGATTCGGACTTGGACGTTCAGAAACGCTGCTCATACCGGTAAGCTTCGGCCTGGTAATAGTCGCTGGGGGGATGATTAGCAGGGTAGTAATCAACCTGTGTACAGGAACAGTTGACTTGTGAACATGCGCCGTGCGGAGAGTCGCCCTGCGGGTAGCTGCCCTGCGGATAGCTGCCCTGTGGATAGCTGGGCTGTGGATAGCTCGCCTGCGGGTAGCTGGCCTGCGAGTAGTTCCCCTGCGAGTAATTACCCTGCGAGTAGTTACCCTGAGGGAAGTTGCCCTGCGAGTAATTACCCTGCGGGTAGTTGCCGTGAGGATAGTCGCTCCGTTCCTGATACGCACGCTGTTCAACAACGACAGGATTCTCAGGGAGCGGATTGCCAGTAATTCTTCGACCTTGCTTGGAATTTGGAGCAGAAGGCGGATTGTTCAAGTCATCAGCAGGGCCGGCTTTTCTCTTTCCCAGTATGCTCGGATGTGGAGTTTGTGTGAAAGGTGCCGGGATGATGGGTCTATACACCGAGCCAAAGCCTGACGTGAGAGAGGTGCTTGGCTGTGGAGTTTCGACGACGAGGGTCTGGTTGTTGGTATTATTGATATTAACAGCGATATATCCTGTCTGGGGAGGTCGGCTTGGCAATGGGGGTGGAATATGTTGTTGGGATTGTACCTGTTCCGACAAGGGGAATAACCTCGCCAGTGACGGTAAAACGTTGCGAAACCCCTCGGCACTGGCAGCGGGAGGACCGGAGGTCCCATCCCTGACAAGAGTAGTCGAGCATGAGACCATGGAAATGTCCCGCTGGCGTTGCTCTTCCACCTCCGTGGCCATATCAGCCCTAGCCCGATCAGCTTGCGTCCGCCCTGCCTCCATGCCCTCATTCTCCTCTCGCGGAGCGGCGGTGGCTTGATGGACCTCGAGCTCAGCATTCTCCGCGTGAGTCCGTGCCGGGTGTCTCGATGCTGATGGCGTAGTCATAGGGCCGCCGGGATGGGCTACTGCTTTGGCCAGCTTGCCACCATCATCAGCCAGTAGTGCTTTCTGCTTTTGCTCCTTCTCAAACCGAAACTTTTTCTTGAGCGAATCTTTCAGCCTTTTGTTGCGCGCTTGGGCCTGCTGCAACTTATCGGTCGTGACCCGATGTGTCTCCTCCAAGCTCGCATGTTGTTCTCGGAGATGAGTGTTCTCCCCTTGAACCTTGGCAAAGGCCTCTTTGCTGGACTTGGCCTCCTTGGACAGCTTCGCGATGTCCATTTCTTTCTGTGAGATGCTTTCATTCTTGGCAATGAGCTCTGCCTGTAGGGCCATGACTTTCTCGGTTGACTCTGCGTTAGTCTTGCAGAAGGCATCTCTCTCCCTTTTGGCCTGCTCGGTGGCATCGTGTTCCCGAGCATAGTCTCCTTGTAGAGCCTCGAGTCGCTCTTTCACCTCAAGGAGTCGCTTTGATGCGGTGTCTGTCTCCTGCCTTGCCGTGGCCAAACGGGTTGAATAGTCGTTTCTCAGAGACGCGAGGCTCACTGTCAGAATCCCGTTGGTAGTCGAAAGGCTGTCATTCTCCGCGGAAATGGTGTTCCTCTCCTCCCTTACGGCATCTAACTGACGACCGAAATCTCCTCGTGACGCTTCCTCTCTCTTTTTGAAGTCCGCAATCATGTCGTTACGAGCCTTTTCGAAGCCAGCCCTCTCCTTTTCGAAGCCAGCCCTCTCCTTTTCGAAGCCAGCCCTCTCCTTTTCGAAGCCGGCCCTCTCCTTTTCGATGTCGAGCGTCAACTTCTCAAGAGTATCATTAGACTTCAGGCGGTTAGCCCTCTCCGTGGAGAGATTTTCTCTCTCTTTCTTATTCGCCTTCACAAGGTCGTTGTTAGTCTTCGAGACGAGATCTCGCTCTCTAGAGGCTTCGTTTTTGGCCTTGGAGAGGGCATCCCT
>NW_015971638.1:1354641-1476509 GCF_000836435.1 Fonsecaea multimorphosa CBS 102226 | reverse complement strand
GCGAGCCGACTTCAAAAATAAGTGGCACAAGTCTTACGAAGGGAGGGCACGCCGCCAACAAAGTAGAGTGATTAACTATTAGCTATCAGATTATCTTCCCTCACAAAGGATATCCTGTCTGCTCTTGAGTATAGCGGGATCCTCGTACTTATTACTAGCACTGACTATCACAAAATAGGTGGCCTACTCGTCGTTATCGAGCACTCTGTGTCAGACTGTGCCATTTATTTCTGAAGTCGGCTTGGTGGGATTTTCAGCTCTCCGATACTACCCTACAGGTGCGTTGGTACTGGGGGCCCTTTGCGGATACGAGGCAATGTGCTGGTCCTTCAACTTCATTCATCGAGTCCTCGGGTCCTGCATGAAGCTCCATAGGGTATTGGCTTACCCCGAAGAAGATACACGAAATAACAGGGAGAAGTGTAAGCGATGCAGAAACTGAAACGATCGGACTTTGACGACATTGGTGTATCGACTTGGATGGCACTACCATACAAACCACTAATATACCTGCAGATGGCTATCTATCTATCTATCTAACCCCCCAGCTCAGGTCAACCTTCCCACATCAGTTCATTTACCACGGAAGCGGACCCTTCAGGGACGTGAAAGCACCATTCGGACCGTTTGGGTCAGTGCTGACGATCAACCTGCACGCCTCGAGTGCCCCCTCGGCCGGGTCGCCGCCATATTCGTGGAACCCGTTCAGGTTGGTGGACCGGAACTCCGGGTCGACCATGTTGACCTTGAAGCCTTGCTTGCCGAGCTGCACCGCGTACTGCGCGCCGAGCATGTTCAGCGCGGCCTTGGACGTGAAGTACGGTTTCGCGTCGTAGCCGTAAAAGGGGCGTGAAGAGTCCAGACAATACGTGATCGAGCCGAAGGTGGACGACATGAAGACGATCCGTGGGTGGGGGGAGTTCTTCATCAACGGGATGAAGGCCTCGGTCACGCACGCGGCGCTGATGGCGTTGGTCTCCATGACTCCGCGCAGGTCCTCACGAAGGCTTTTAGCGCCGGGCGTTGACATTATTCCGGCGTTGTTGAAGAGGACTGCCGACGATAATTAGCACGTCGTCAGGGAGTTTGGGGCTTTGACAGATGGCAATCTGGGAGCCACGCAGAGTGCGGATAAGGAAGAGCACTAATTACTCACCGTCAAGTCGACCATATTTCTCCTCGACATATTTCACAGCTCTCGCGATCGACTCGTCGCTGTTGACGTCCAGCTCAAGCGCTTCGACTGTGGTGTCGTTTGCGAAATTGGTGACAGCACTGGCGGCCTGCTTCCCCCGTTGAGCGTCCCTCGAGCAGAGAATGATGCGGTACCCGGGCTGCTCGGCGGCCAGCTTCTTGACACATTCGAATCCAATGCCCTGGTTTGCGCCCGTGATCAGGACGATGGTGTTGGATGAAGGCGACATTCTCGGCAGCAGGCAGTGAGGTAAACACAAGCAATGTATAACTGACTAATCAAGGGTATGGGCCCTTCTCTGGCGTTTAATGAAGACGGTATCCAAGTGCTCGATGTGAAGAAGATTGAGGACTTGAATCCACGAATATGTTCTCCGCGCAGCATCCTTTAATAGTCGTGAATCGGTCCCAGCGGACCCAGTGTGGCTTGCTGGATTTTTAAACAATGGAGCATCTACGAAGCCTGAAGCTGAATAGGCAGCATCCCTGACTTGGACGATTCTTGCCATGATGAAGCAATCTTCTCGTCTTGCAGGCAGTCATCAGCACCTGTGGCGAGAGAGGATGACCACAGCAATGTATTTCGAGATGGCGAGGCTCTGGACTTGGGCCCGAATCGGAGGACCAAGGCTGCAGCTAACGCCTAGTTCGACGAGCGGACCAATTATCATCAGTACCGGGAACGGGGCCTGGAACCCAGCGCTGACGAGCATTTTTGGTGCTCGGTGAAATTCGGTATACTTTTGAATGCCGGTCGTCTGATGGACGTGTTATCACGGCCTCCTGGGTACCTCGTATTTTGACTACTGCTGACAGATTTTTGCTCATGGGCGGGTGAAGGGCGTGAAGTGGGATTACAAAAGGTCAGTCGCACTCACCCCAAAAGGCTGCTTGACGTAGATGGTTCTGGAGAGGCAAACGGGTAGAATGGCTCGACCTCCGCCCTACGCCCTGCCGGGAACGCCGAGGACAACCCATCCGCAGTAGTGCCAACCACATAGGGTAAAAATTCGAGCAAACTATCAAGCCTAACTCCAACCACGTGTCCGGGAATGAGAGTCCTTCATGACCTGGAAGGTGTACAACAAACCTCCATTTCCGCCCCTTCTCTACTCCTGCAATCCGTCGGTCATGGTCGCGTCATTGATGGCAGTCCTTCCAGATAATCGCCAGCAAAGGGCGAGGAGGCAGGTGACTCGAGAGCACCAAAAGAGGCAGTGAGAAGCCCTCCAACACGAATTTTGTATTTTTTCTGTACCAACAGCAATCTCACAGAAGAACGTTCAATAGCAGAACCTTGAACACCCGCCGGTACGACCAGAAACTCCTGGCAATGCGCTTTCCAAAGTGAAGCCATCCCAGTAACACCCACTTGTTCTTTCCTTTCTTGTCGAAGAGATTAGGGTTCAAGTCACCAAACCAGCAGTCAAACTCTTCTTGAATATTAATCTCATCACCAATTGATTCTCCGAAATTGTCACTCGGTAGTAAGTGCTGGCTCAATGCATTGCTCAAGTCGCTATCGCAGGCTCCAAACAGCCAATTGACAGATTGTCTTTTCCCCAAGAACGGAAAATAGTGTTGGCCATCTTGCCGCGCTGCTCTGGAGGCGGCATACGAGGAACGATCATTGCTGCCTAATGAATTCCCATTCTCCCAGTATCCTTCTAGACGCTGTTGTGCGACAGTACTCGGTCGAAGTCCTTTGTCGTCATTTGAGCCACTGACACGAATTCCCTTGAGGAAGTCTCGATATGTTTCGAGGTCATGCATGCAGTCGGCCCAACTTTCCCCAAGTTCTGGGAATTCAGCGTCGAGGTCCGTCAGCATGTCGAATGATAAGTCGATGTATGCAATCATATTCTCCAAGTGATCTGGGATTCGGTGCCGCAAAATCTCCAGAAGGGCCTTGTTGCCATTTCGCCAAAGCCGCCCTGGCAAATCATGTTGGAGTGCTAAGTTTCGAAGAGCTGGGGAAGCCGAAGGATGCTGAGACGCCAGGAAAAATTCGCGGTGTTCGTGGAGTAGCGTTCGGTGCAGAGCTATAAGGGCCTGCCATTGTTCATCGGTTAATCTGTTAGAAACCTGGGCCTGCTGGGCACAGATCTCGACACATCTCTTTTCGACCATCACGAGTCCCGCATATATTCCTGCCATGTTGATCAGAATAAGTCCCCAATTTTGTTGATTAGAACGAACTACCTTTGACTTCCTTCACGAGTTGTTCTTGCGAGATCACACAAGTGTCTGGCTGCAGCAAAGGCGGCAAATCCATTCCATCAATTCCCGAACATGCTGGTGGCTCATAGTTTTGAGACTCTGAGGCTTTCTTTTGTTTCGCATCAATCCACATCCGTTCTAGACCTTTCCACACCGGATCGTCTGGGTCCATCTGATATCGTTCTAGTCGTTGTAAATTTTCCACTATAGGATCGTTTTCAGATGTAGAGGGACAGCTGTGTCGATCTTGCCTAGGATAGGTTCTGCATTCGCTTTCTGAAAGGCTGTCCCATGCCGGTGGATACTTTCTCTTGGCCAGGACAATTGGGACTTCTTCGAGGTTTCGACGAATGTCCCATACAGAAGTGCCGGGAGGTGGAGGTTTCAATGACCATGGTTTTCCAGCACGTTTCCTTTCACGGGCTGAATTTGCCGACTCCCGTAGAATTCTCTGCCTTACACTCCCAGAAGACTCTGGGGGGTCAGCGGACGATGCAGCACCTGAAGCTCGATTGCGGGAGGTTGCGTCCATGATTGATTTGGGTCCGTTGCCCATCAGAGAACTAGGTGTTTCTGAGAGTGGAAGGACATGGGAGGATAGACAGAGAAGATTTTCTGTTGAAAGGCGAATCTAGTGAATGCGCCGACTTATGCGAGAAAAAGAAGAAAAAGAAGGGAGGATCTGGAGAAATCTGAGAGTGTATCTTATGCAGTGTGAAGTGAGTTGTTAGGGGAGAAGCGACCAGGGACACGACGCCCGACGTAGTCCAGGATTCCATCATGCGGGGGATGATCTTTGACTTGACCGAAACGAGCAGATTTCTCAAAACAGTCAAGCGCGACGGGCGTGAGCCTCCAATCAAGTAGGTCTTCTCTTCGAAGGACGGAACATAAAACAGGGATGTTACACCCCTACCGCTTCTTCTCATTGCCAAATACTGAAATCACCCTCCGGCAAAGTCTCAACTCTGGCTGTTGAGACCTGGGTCAAGTTGATATCGGAATAATCTCTGGATTCAGTGGCTAGCGATCAGTTGAAAGGCTTGGCCTTGCAGAAGGGATCCAATCAATACTTTCTTTGGTCCACCCATCCGTGTTCGATGCAAGGTATCAGCTGTTTCTTCGCCCAGTTCATTCTATTCCCGTTTCTGTTGCGCTGGCGGTGTCCGCGTCATCATTATAATTTCGATCATATTTCGTGGCGAGATGTCCAGTGTGTCCTCGACTTTAGGCGAATGATGGTTGGATCTTTCCACAGTCTCTTTGTTTTAGGCGCTCAGGAAGATTCGTCTCATACCTGGAGAGATTAATGATACATGAGTATTGGTGTTGAGGAAACGACAGCGGGAGAGCAAAGATTTGCCTTACATGTCCTTTGTCCATTCACAAGCTAGAGACCTTGTCATTGCCGGGTCGATAATCTCTTCTATCCCGAAATAATTCGCTGTGCGGACTGGATTCATCAGGTTGAGGTACTCGGCTTCGAGTCGGTTGTAGACCTGTTTGTAATTGTCTCCAGCTCTTCGGAGCTCGGCTCGATGGTTGACTAGTTCATGTTAGTCGATTGGATCACTATAGACGGAGACAAAATTGCATGCCTTCAATCCCACCATCAAGCGGAAGTGAACCCCAATTCACGGATGGCCTCAAGTCTGTTAGTTGGGTCAATGCATGACGTTCTCACGATCTTACCATGCGACCCGGCAATTTGGATTCCGGTTGTCAACGAGAATCGCCCCTCCGATACCATAGCATCGCCGAATGATGATGGTATAGATAGGAATTGTAGTCGCAAAGTAGGCCTGGCGAGTGATAAATAAGCGAACATATGGGGGGGTGTCAAATAATGAACCTTGCACAGCTCCATTGCCCATTTCATACAAGCACTCCTCTCTGCAGCCGTGCCAATTGCAAACCTGGTATATTGTTAGACTATAAGATCCATGCGGCGAAAGATACGCTTTTTGGAGGAGGCCACTCGCCCTGGGATATCCAAAAGTTGTATCAAGGGTAGGCCCATCACATCACACAGTTTGATATGCTTCATTAGTTTTTGGCAGCCGGGAGTATCCATAGCTCCGGCATTAAATTGAGGATCACTGAGGATCGCAGTTAGTTTTTGTTCAAGTCATAGAGCAGTTTTCGTCCTTTGACGAAACGAAAACGGTTGTCAGTTAAGAACAAAAGAAAAACGTACTCTGCGAAAATGCCCACTGGCCGGCCACCTAAGCGGGCTAGGCCCACCACGACCGTCCTGCCCCATAGCCGACCGATTTCAAAGAACGATTCCCCGTCAACAAGGCGGTTGATGATCGATCTGACATCGTAGGAACGTTGGCGCCTTCTCGGTATGGCCTCCCTCAATTCAGGGCACATTCTGTTGGGCTCGTCCGCGGACGGCACGACAGGTGGTAACACCCCGCCGTGATTCGGAACATATTGCAAGAACTGAGCTATCTGATCATAGCATCCACGCTCGTCTGCCGCCAAGTTGTCGATGACTCCATTGCAGCAATGAATCTCCGCTCCGCCAAGTTCCTGCGGACTGGGAAGATATCAGACGTGAAACAGGGATCCCAAGCAGCGGGCAACAAAAGCAAACCTCAGATCTTCTTCGAACGTGGCTCCCTCGACCACCTTTGGTCCAGCATTGAAGAGTGACCCGATATCATTTGCCATGACGGAGAAGTGGCATCCGGCTGCTCGCGCGGCACCCAGGCCAACAGCCGGACCGACCACGGCAGCGCAATTCGGGATGCCCAAGTCCAATTGCCGCATCTGCATGTCTGTCAGAGAGGACTCAAAGCTCTGGATTCTGCACTACTTACCACCCACGGCAACAATTCCAGCTGCGGAATGTAAGACGCTTTCTGAACCCGGTAGGTCGTTATTGAGCCACCGCCTGCGGCATATCAACACTCGAGGACGTCCAACACATGAAGTCGCCCACTTACCTGAGGAGCCGTCAACCAATTTGATCATGGGAAGCCTCATGTGTACTGCAAGCTTTTCCATGTAAAGTGTCTTTGCCATGAGCGCTCCGTCTGCATGGCCTGCGCGAAGAGTGAAGTCGTCGGCCGTCAACAATACCCGTCGACCCCGAATGTTCCCAAAACCTGGCCAACTGTGAGTTGGCGTTTCCCAAACAAAACTCTTGTCCTACCTTGAACATTATTGCTGGGAACGAAGTCGGCAATGATCTCTCTTTCCGCCTCGACCACGTTATCCGACGAAGAATTGGCTTTGACCCATGTAGCTGTGCCAGCAGCACTCCCGACTTCTCGAAAACTTCCCGGGTCAAGAAGCATTTCGACCCTCTCCCTCACCCATAGCTTTCCTGCCTCTTTGTGACGAATGTAACCAGTGGTGTTGGTCTTCGGGGTTTGCGCGAGTTTCCGAACTTGATCCAGCTCCGCCATCACATCGGACCAGTCTGCCGGACCTTCGGATGATTTTGTCTTCTTCTGGCGGCGAGCGTTGGATTTTGCAGAGACCTGCTGCTGTATCTGCTCAAGTCGGGCACTTGCCTTCGTCTTGTCTTGGGCAGAATCGTCGATTGCCATGATGTGTTTCCTTGAGGTAGAAGTATTTGGTACAGTGTTAGGTTGGGCCTGGCATATATTGTGACGGTCTCGTCGTACGAAAACGCTTCCGGCTATCTGTTTGACGCCTAGGAATTCAACTGTTTCGGTGGGATTACCGGCTTCGAAAGTCTTGATGAGGTGAATGTGAAGACATATTCCACGAGGCTGGTACAGCCTCATTCCAATCAAAATGCCTCGGTAACAGCCCATGAGCTCGTCAAGGGGCTTCCATAGCCCCTCATCCCCATTCACTAAGGACCCTAAAGGCTTGCTGACTCGTACCGACTTACCGAGGGCGACCTACCTGTGTAACCGAACTTCGAAAATAATTAAGTTGGTACCGGCATATCCGTCTTTGGTTTAGGCGGTCTTGCCCGCTCCAAGAATGGTGGCGTGTCGTCGCGTTTGACGGCTAAAGCAACCTCGCCTCCTTTGAGGCAGTGTTTGAATTTCCATTTACACATATGGACAAGTTTTGCAGAAGAAACAATGAAAGGGTGGACGCAATTTGCAACGAGAGCTCAAGTTGTGACTCGATTAATCCGACTCTCCGTCCAAGTCACTTCTACGGGTAACAAGGTAAGGAATGGTGGAGTCTCAAAATCCCGGTGACCTACATAAAGCCTCGATTTATTCAAACAAGATATTTCCCAAAGAACTCGGCGCATTTAGCACCAGCGTCGTCCACCTTGTCATACAGGTCCGCGTGAGTGAGACCATCGATTACATACAGCTCCTTCGGCTCCTTGGCCTTTGCGATACCGTCTTCGCTGTACCACTTCGTCGCCGCCTTGGTGCCGGTGATCATCAAGATGGGTCTGGGGCTGATCATGCTGTTGAAGGCAAAGGCATCGAAGTTCGCAAACATGTCCCAACCGCGGGCAAGAGTGATGTTCGGCGCGCGCGGATGCTCGCCCCGGGGAGTGTGATAGTACTGGAACAGGTCCTTGAAGCTCTCAGGCAGACTTTCAGCATCTTTCGCATTGCTGGGCAGCATGTGAATCTCTGGAACTTTTGCCCCACCGACATCGCTACTACGGTCTTTCGCGGCGGCCTCGAGCTGTGCGTGGAGGACGTCCAGATTGGACGAGTCCTTGTCAAAGCCGCGACGGGACATCGTGCCTACGCAGACCGCAGCCGCGGTGGCCACGGCTTTGATGCGAAGATCAGTCTGAGCTGCCATCGGGGCATAGCCGCCAGAGGCGCAGACCCCGAGAACACCAATCTTTTCCGAGTCGATGTCGGAGCGACCGACGAGGTAGGTCACTGCATTCTTGATGTCCTCTACGCGCTGGTAGGGATCTTCGAGATTGCGAGGCTGGCCTTCGGATTCACCCTGGTGGGCGGCATCGTATGCCAGGCATGTGAACCCAGCTTTGCTCAAAACTCGAGCGTAGTTGGCCGGCGCCTGCTCTTTGATTGACGTCCATGGGTGACAGATAACGATAGCTGCCCCTTTGCGATCCGGTGCGCCCGGGGCAGGGTGGTACAGGTGTGCTGCCAACTTGTAGGCACGGGAGTAGAACGAGACGTTCTCTGGCGTTGAGATGGAAGCCATATTGTGGAAGTCGGCTTGCTAATCGCTGGCGCAATTTCTAGTGTAATGGTTGCTTGTGTCGATGTCGGAATGCTGCTGCTCCCATCACCATTATACCTGCACCTGCGACTTTTGTTCTTTTATAACAACGAGAGACTCTGTCCCTACGTAATCTGCGGAGTTAATAACTCTATATCGACCTACGCTCGTATTTGGTCTCGTCCGTGCTTGTCCGGCGCCGCAAGTCACCACCGCCAGGTCCACGTTCCCAGCGGCTATAAAATATGTAAGGCCCCAGCTAGCCCGATGCGATCCATGTAACCCCGAAATTCTTCGGGGGTTCCACTCAATCACCCAAAACGAGCTTCAAGGCGAGAGAAAAGCGAGATGCATCCCTCCCCTCCGATGTCTGACTGAGGAGACCACAGACAATTGCAAGTTCTCGCGTGGTGGTAAACTTCTATCAATAACATCCCTTTCACTTCGCTGTACTACTCTCCGAGCTGCTCTCCTGGCCTTTTCCCTTAATCCCGAGAATCCATGTGAACCATTTCCCGTTCGGCCGGAGCCGTCTTCTCCTGGCGGCTCCTTGACTAAGTAGTCGTTTACATCGTGTCTTGAAGAAATACCGATGCAATGGCTGAGTAGCCATTACAGTTACCACCAGGTCTTTCCCAGATGGAAGAATATGATATGTATGATATTCTTGTAGTAGAGACTCTGGATATTCCGTGATTACATTCATTCTGTCGTCAGATTCATGAATTCTCGGTTCAACGCAGTACTTTTATTACCTACATTCATGATTCACATTGAACAAGGCAACTGGCTTACTTGCTATCCACTGTCTTGAGCTGAAAAAGCGAGATTTTCTCCTTTTCTGTTGGACCATATTGAGATGCAGAAACAGGAGTGGGAGGTGCTTCAGGCTACATTGAAGACCACCAATGATATTCCCAATACGGACGGCCGCCTTACCAGATGGGTGCCAGGTGTCTCTTCAAAAAGCCAGCTTTGAAGGTGACAATGGGTCATTTTCAACCTAGCATGAGGTAATTTAAAGGGTCACGCTGGTGACAGCCCAGTCAGTGTGTTGCCACCATCTTTCAATAGCCGATCCTACCGCTACGGCAAAGATTTTCAACGCCAGAATTGCGGATGACGATATCGCACATGGGGATGGAGCGGGGTTGATTCCACACACTACCTAACCCAGCCAATCTTCAAATTTACCGCGATGAACGTATGAACAAGCAACGGATGAGCTACGAGTAGAAGCTTGAGAAAACTGCGTTGCGGATCCCCGCTGATCAAATGCCGATTACCCACAAGCAAAGGAGTCCAGCTATCCAACCAAATATCGTTGATGGGTCTGCAAAAGCAACGCGGCTGGCTGGGAGCTTTCACTATTCTTCCGAAACTTTCGCCGATCAAAACATCTTTGCTCGACCAGGTAAGGCTCTCAATTTCCTAATCCTTGTAGCAATGAGAGAAGGGCGTGCTGAGGCCACGAGGGGATCCGCTGAGGATTGCTGTGGGGGAGATATAAGGACATGGAAAGCACGGTCTTGTGAAAGCCGCATCCCATCAAACTAGAGGTTCTTCATTCTACAGCTTTACTCTTCAGAACTTCTCGTACTATCTGCAAAGATGGGCATCGACAAGTCCCAGGACCAGACTCACATCGAAGATGAGAAAATGCCGCAACCCGCACCCATGCGACAACAATCAGTCGCATCTCGGCGTCTGAGTGAAGCCCAGGCCATGAAACTGGCAGAGGATGACACCGCCATCGTCGACGAAGAAATTGCAGAATTTGAGGCTGCCCTCGAAGCACAACCGGTCAAGAGCACCTTCCTCAATCCACAAATTTCATTCAATGATCCCCGTCACTTCACCTGGCTTCTCGTCGGGTTTGCCTCGATGGGCGGCATGCTCTCCGGTCTTGACCAGAGCGTCATCTCTGGTGCCTTGCTCTACATGCCTGACGATCTACATCTCAGCACGTCTCAAGTCAGTTTGACTAGCTCTGCCGTGCCCCTTGGCGCAATCGGTGGTGCTCTCCTCCTCGGTCCAATCAATGAATGGGTCGGTCGGAAGATGGCCATCATCATTGCCTTGATACTCTACACCATCGGTGGCGCTCTGGAAGCCGGTGCTATCAATTTTGGCATGATTGTGGGTGCAAGAGTAATCCTTGGTATGGGCCTCGGTCTTGAAGGAGGTACCGTCCCAGTCTACGTCGCAGAATCGGTCCAGAAAAAATACCGCGGCAACTTGGTCAGCCTGTATCAATTCATGATTGCCTTTGGAGAAGTCATCGGCTATGTGGTCGCGGCTATCTTTGTCAACGTCCCATCCGGGTCGTGGAGGTATATGCTTGGCTCCTCCCTGATTTTCAGCACCATTATGCTCGCGGGCGTAAGTATCTGACCTGCCGTCCAGATCCCTCCTATCATGTCTCTTCCATGCTAATGATAGACTAGATGCTCTTTATGCCCGAATCCCCGCGAATGCTTCTGCACAAGGGCAAGACCTTGGAAGCCTTCGCTGTATGGAAGCGAATTCGAGGTCTTTCCAGTGCCGAAGATCGCAAGGAATTCTTCATCATGCACCATGCTCTCGATGCAGAGATCCATGAGGGCGACACCAAGCGCCGGAGATTTGTCTGGCTTGATTTCTTCACCAATCCCCGTGCACGAAGAGCTATCGTTTACGCAAACATCATGATCGCGCTTGGCCAGTTGACTGGAATCAATGCAATCGTAAGTCTCCTTCGGTCTGGTTTCACCATGGATCACGATTGCTAACGGCGCTGCTCTTTGCCCAAATAGATGTACTACATGTCAACTCTCATGTCCCAGATCGGATTCGACAAGAAGCAATCCGTTTTCATGTCCCTCGTGGGAGGCGGCTCTCTCCTCTTGGGCACCATTCCAGGCGTGTTGTACATGGAAAGGTTCGGCCGCCGCTTCTGGGCAAACACTATGCTGCCCTGCTTCTTCATCGGTCTCATCTTCGTCGGTGTCTCTTATCAATTGCATTCGGTCACAGCCACAGAAGGGATGTACCTCACGGGGATCATTCTGTACAACGGCTTCTTCGGATCATACGCATGCCTCACTTGGGTCCTACCTAGTGAAGTGTTTCCCACCTATCTCCGGTCTTACGGCATGGAGTCCACCGACATCAACCTCTTCTTTGGCAGCTGGCTTGTGACCTACTTCTTCTCCGACATGCAACGGGCGATGACCAAGACAGGTCTCACGCTTGGCTTCTACGGAGGGATTGCGGTGCTGGGCTGGATCTACCAACTTTTGTTCATGCCTGAGACGAAGAACAAGACTCTGGAGGAGATCGACCTCATTTTCAGCCAGCCTACCAGCGAGCTCGTGAGACAGAATCTCCGAAATGTCACCCGGGGCATGAGTGACATTGCTCATTTCAGGTTTAGCAAGGTTTTCTCGCCCGTGGAAGAGAGCCATGAGGTTGAACGGCAAATCGACGAAGTCAAGGCCTAGACTGTGCTCCAAGCACGAGGTTAACAGGAGTGGCCGACCTCATGCGACACCATAGATTTCTTTGTTCGTGCAGTGACCAAATACATATATTGTCCGATTTTTCCGAAGCAAGCAGTTTATGCCATCCGCTGTCTCAATCCGTCACCGCTGCAGCCGTCGCTTGCACAACACTGGGTAAGTCCTTCTCAAGCTCCACTTGTCCATTCGCGCCCTTTGCGTCCCCATTCGTCGAGCTCGTGCGATAGTATTGTGTGAAATCGTGCTTCAAGACGTTCACGCCGTGTCGGAACTCCCTCGCAAACTTCCCGTCGGTCTCCGTGCGAAGACACATTTGCAGAAACTCGTCGTTCTCCAACGCTTTGTCCGGATCTTGGCCGAACAGGCGGACAATGTTCGCGCTCGAGATGGGGTCCACGACCTCCTTGTACTTTTGGCGCCGGATCTCCGAGTACTTGTCCAGGATCGAGTCGTCGGCGAGACCCTCGTGGATTCCCACGAGACAGTCATACAGGCCGCCGATGTCGACGATTCCGCCTGTTAATCCCATGCCGCCGAAGGGGTTGCACACTGTGCTTCAGGTCAGCAAAAGGGGGGTTGCCCTCCCTCCTTTTCTTTTTTTGGGGGGGAATGCTCGGGAGGGAGGGTACATACAATGAGCGGCATCCGCAGCCAAACAGAACCGTCCGACGCGCATACTCGGCGCGAGCCTCTGGTGAATTCGATACGGACTAAAATTGACGATGCGATATTGATCCGGCTTGGGATGTCCCGGCAGCATGGTTTCGAACTTCCACGGCTGTCTCTCTCGGAGCTGCTCGTGGGTGAGGCCCGGCTTCTCCCCGTACGTGACGCGGTACAGGCCATCTTTGCCGATCTTGGCCGCCATGTACCAATGTTCCGGGTCGATGATAAAGTTCGAGTCGAGCCAGCCAAACTTCTCGAAGTCGTAGTATGTCTTTGCCCCGTTCACAATCAGCTATAGCTATGATATTACGTGGCGAAACAATTCTCGTCTTGGTATAGGATGCGATAGGAAGAGACAGAGAGAGGGAACTTACATTGGTGGCAACAATCTGCTCATCCCACGTCTTCCCGGGAAACTCTTTATCCCCAAACAAGGACCGTCTCACCTGACTGTTCGCGCCATCACATCCGACAACATACTCAGCCTCAAGCCGCTTCTCGCCCTCAGGGGTCTCGCAAACAACCCAGGCCTTGTTCTCGTCCTGCCCGATCGAAACGACCTTGTGGCCCCACGACACCGTGGCCGAGGGCTGCCGCTCGATGTGGTCCATGAGAATCTTGCCCAGGCGGTTCAGCGGCAAGCAGACCATGCGGTCCGGGTCGTCCTCGACCCCGAACTTGACGCCCGCGAGATACGTGCCGTCCAGTTTGCGCCAGCAGACCGTGTCCGGGTGGAAGCCCTGCGCACGCAGGTCCGGGACGATCCCCGCCCGGCGCAGTTCGGACATTGCGGGTGTGCCGTAGTGTGTTGCCCGCGGCTGCTCATCGAGCTTGCTGGACATGTCGATCAGGTGGACGGGGATGCCTTTCTTCGCGAGCATGAGGCCCAAAAGGAGGCCGGATGGGCCCGCCCCGACAATCAACGCCCACGGTTTGGATGTAGACGACATTCGGGCTGTGTGATGAGAAGGGAGGTTCCCTTTTTTTCGAGGTTTGACGAAGGGGGAGGATGGAAAGATGAGAAGGAAGACGACCAACTTTTTGTCAGTTTGGGAAAACAATAGCAAAACACACCCGAGATCCCTCGTCGAGTTTTCTTGCCATCTCGTTAGCTTGGAATGCGAATCGAATGGGAATCCACTCTACATCCATCCCATGACACCATAACCTTTTCGCCGTAATGTGGGGTAGAAAACAAATGTAAAGGGGGTAAAGTGGGCGATTGTGGGGTAGCAAGGCTTGGGGAAAGGGAGCACAGCCTTGCCGGCTCGAAATTGACCACCCTGCCATCCTTAAATTAATGCATTGCTATATCGAACACGTCGAGCACACTCCTAAGGGCGAACATGACAAGGCGCAGTGGACAGTAAGCGGGAGTCGACGACATATCTCGAACTAAATGAAGGAGACATGATGCTGGGACTATTCCTTCACATATCACTCTTCAGGCTTGAAAGGGGCGTGGACGAAAATCTGAGCTCTTCACTCGCACCATTCCAAGTCTGCCCTGACAGTAGCAGGCACAAGACATGGCTAGCGCAGCACAGTCTAGTCTCTGTTTTAGGATCATAGAAAGAAACCCTCAATTTTGCTTTCACGCTTTGCCTTCTATTCACATTTCTCCTGGCAGTAGGCACTTCCCTCAAGCAGCAAGACGTGACTCCCGCCCCCACCAGGGTATTTGCGCTAATTCGAATCTGAATTCCATCGCGTTACACAGTGACCACTGTTGGCCAGTAAACCCACTGCCTAGTGTATGATACTGCCGTAGCCTTTTCCTACATAGCCTAGGTAGCCTGTTGTTGTCTTGAACTGTGCAATCCACCAACTAACCCAAACAAATTGAGACTCCTGCACGTGTCGGTCCAATAACTGACTCAAAGCGCAAAAGAGACCATGTCAGGTGTAATCTGCTCACTGTTCAGTCCGAGTTTGCGGCAAAGTGATACTGCGCAGTAATATGAAAACCCTAAGCCAACACCCTCGGTCAATGCTGCCACCACAATATCGTGGTGAGCTTTCACGACTCCATTGTGACGCTGGGAAGGATTTTTCACGCTCATATTGACAACTTCGTGGGCCAAGTGGTCGTCAACGTGAGCCTAATTCAATAGTCCGCGCCCTCGGCATCCGAGTCACGCAATGCAGCGACCTCGTCGCAAAACTGGATGATCCACGTTTTCGGCAGTAATCCTTGATTGGGCATTACCAGCACGAGCACCTCTCTCTATCTCGATGGGATGGGTCCTGTACGTATGGTCCGTTTCGTATTCGGCATCGTAGTCGTTTGCATGCTCCATAGCATGATCAGTACCGACAATCAACTGTGCGTTGTTGAGTCGGAATATTTGGATAGTATTGTTCAGTCCCTATCTGGTCACAACGGTGACAGGCGTGAGGGTTTCCTATCGCCAGGAATGGGGTGTGGTGTATCGGTTTGCAGCACAGGATGGTAGCAATGTGGTCCTCCCAGATGTCGTCCGTTCCTGTCAGGCCCAGCACGAAGCTAAGTGGCTTCAATAGGTCCCAACAGCAGAGGAAGCTCAGGTCGCGACGAGGACTCGAAGAAATAATCTCGTATCCATCCTTGAACATAATCAGCGGCTTCAAATTTCTCATGGTCACGTTCGCAATGTGGGCAAACCCCAAGTTGCGATGGGAACGTCCGACTTGCTGTGGGATCATCTAGTCCGTTTGGGGGTTCCAGGCGAAACCGACGATCTATCTGTTCGGTATTTTCCCAACTGTCATTCTGAGACTTCGGTTTGATCCCGGTAGGATAGGAGACGTCCCAGAATGTCTCACAATTGCCCAATTCCGGCCGCAGACCATTGCGGATGACCAGCTGATCAAGCTCGAAAAATTCCTTTTCTTTGTCTGCGTAGACATAGACAGATCGTCCATGCCTTCTTAATACGTCTCTGTATGCGGCAAGGACGTGTTCGCGAGCACTCATGAACCTGTCGTGAAAGCTTCTCTCGATGAGATCCAAAACATGGACTTCTAACTCCACAAGAGTGCCACCAAAATAACCAGAGCCATGATAGCGGCCGTGAAAGCGCCGACCGAACTGATGTTCATACCAGGAACACCAGAATTTGAATCGGTCACGCCGCAGTTCCGCCGCTGATGGCCCGTGCATATCGTCGAGAAGATAGTCGAGCCATACATGTAGAGCATCCTCGATTGACTGGGTATCATCATCATTCCATACTAGTTCCGGAGATATATCCAGACCAAACAATTTCTTTCGAGTTCCATCGCTCACGAGATTAGATCTGAAGTCGTCAAAACGATCATCCACGGGCGCATCAGACGGCAGCTCGAGAACAATGGCGTCAGCATTTCTAAAGCGTTGCAAGGGTGTCAGGATAGTTTCCAAGTCCGAGAAGGCTTGGCCTTGGGAAAAGCCTGGGAGGCTTCTGTTCCAGAACCCTTGAGCATGCCATTTTCCCGCCTTGCGGTCTCGAACTTGAATGGTGATTGGTGGGAGTCGAGTCGTCAATCGTGTATCTGGGATGATGAAGCCTTCCTCGGTTCTAGGGATTACCTCTGGCTCCTTCCAGTCAGGGAGTAGAGCCGTAACTAGTGCGTTGGATTGTAGCCAGCCTCGAACCACTTGGCCTGGATCACTCATGTTTGGCGGGTCGACCAGAATGCGAATTCCTTTGAATTGGTCTATGGGCATCGAATCAAGAACACTGCGGTCAAGGTGCGGGTATGCGGCGTCGAGAGCACGGCGGCCTCCCCAAGTAGAGTCGTCAGGATTGATGAAATTGACCTTGGTGGAGGAGGAAGGGTCGATATGAAAGCCAAGGACAAAGTCCGTTTTAACAAAGGGGCTGAATTCATGGTGGAACTGTTTGTTGACATATAGCAGTCCGTATGCACCGATGTTAACGCAGTGGGCGTAAATCATGCGCCGAAGCTCCGGCGCAAGGGACTTCATCGTGAACTATGAAGCGAATAAGTTCAGAGGATTGTGCTCGGCGCCCCAATTTCTCGGCGCCCTAATATCTCGGTGCCCTCACTTGTTATACCACGCTGCCTTTGTTAGCGTGTCAAGGCCTTGTCACTCATCGGTGACTGCGGGCTATAGGGTGAATGAATGCTCAACCTTAGTGACACCCAGTGACCCAGGTGACACTAGGTGAAGGGAGGGATGCGCCGTAGCGTGACGTGATATTTTGTTTCTATATAGATTGGGATTCGGCCTTGTGTCCATCATCCCCACCAATTTGGATTTCCCCCGCGGTCATGACTACGAGGTACCTCATACCGGCTTGTCCCTGGAGATACAGCAACACTCATTCGTGGCAGGCGACTTCCGGTCTGAGAGGAAACCTATTGTCCAAGGCCTTCTCAGTTCGCGCCGAAAAAGCATTCGGTCCGACTCACCCAATTCCGGCCTCGCGACACGGGTCCGCGAACTCCTAGGTAGAGGAGTACAGACAACGCGCAGAAGACAAGAGATGATTGACTCTCGCCCAGACGCCGCCACGAACGGGAAACCGGACAACAAGACAATCCATGCAGTATTAGACAAGTTTGACCGAGTGTTTTTGGTCAATCCTGAGAAAGCAAAGCAGTCATTTGAAGCGTTTGAGGCCGGTCTAGATAAATGCCTGCGGAAACATACTTCAGTGGTGAATAAACCCAACGAGCCGACATAAATGAAAAGGGTGTCGCGGATAAGAGACGAGAACAAGGTAAAGGAGTTGCTCGCTATTCCCCGCCCCCTCCCTTTCCTTTCCCAACGCCCTCTGTCGACGCTTCGATTCAGCCATAGACTGACGGCCACGATAGAATCTGAGAGGGAGTCAAGAAGGCCATCGGGGGACGATTAAGACAATACGCATATGGTGCATCCCATGGTCTCCGGGACAACCCTTGAAACAAAATCTAGCTCAGGATAGCGGCCAAGATCATCCTCATCCTCATCGTTGGCCTGTCAAACATCGTCGACGACTTTCCACGCATCCTTCTCTTCGCTACTGTCCGTCATACATGCCGCCTCTACATCAGCTTCGACCGCACTCATGTATGCCCAAAACGGACCGGCCTCAAGAATTATCTGTGGGCCCGTCGCTGGCTACGGCACATTTGCGATCCATCCCATTGATACGGTCCCTTTCGCGATCGAGAAAAGTACGAGGCCGAGCGTGCGTGGAGTTCAAGAAGAAAACCAAGGGCTTTGTTGGGCCAGGCGTGTTGAGAGATGAAGTATTGTCGATTTGTGAAAAGCGGTCGACAGCACGCATTTAGTCAGGGCGGCCGCGTTATCCTTAATGCCCCTACTGTGGCATCTCTTGAGAGAGACAACACCACCTTCCTGGGTCAAATCCCGATCTAGCTGGAGGGAACCTGTACATTGTCATGATGGTTATGGCGAATGGCCATATGGCGGACAAAGGACGCAGTTATGATTGATACCCCCTGCCTGTGCGATTTTGCACAGATGAATGACATAATGAGAGAATAAGACGTGATTATGCTTGAGCAAACTAGCATCCTTGAGATCTGACGCATCAAAACTATACTCATGACAATAATCAGCTCGCAATTCCATCATCTTACTGTTCAGTGTCTCCATGGCGACAGCTCAAAAGATCGCGAGGCAGTTCGGTGGACTGCTAACGCCTCCAGGCATGTTGAACGGTGCGCTCGCGACGAAAAACTCCCAGCGTTGCTCCCTCACGCACATCTCACTCAAGGCCTCAAGATCAAAGAGCTCACCAATCGGCATGCCCCAACCCGCCAATAAGTATTCGTGCATAAAGACTCCCTCCACCTCAGGCTCTCCTTCTCCGCCGGGATAACTCTTCTTAGCAGGATAGATTTCAAATGATATCGCATCACTGGCCACGGCAGAGAAGCCTGTATCCCACAGCCAGCGCAGCATTTCCTCGGTTCCTTCGACGCCAGCGTGTTGAGGAGTCTTGGTCATTGCGTAGGCATTTTTGTCCTCGCATGTCATGCGCGTATCCCATTCCTTGGTCACCCCGATGCGCACGAAGAGGATGTCGCCACGTTTGAATGTCAGATTCTCCTCTTGAGCGATGTCGAGCAGTACGTTGAGGGGGACTGAATGGTCGCAGAATGTCGAATACTCGATGCCTCTCTTTTCTGCGTACAAAGCATAGTCCAATAGCACACCTCGCCCGCAGATCCCTTCCCTCGCCCAATACTGCAATCCTATCCGGTGGTTCGTTGGGTCCATAATCTCCTGCTTCGTCACACCACCGTAGAATACCCTCCTTTCTGGCTCACCCTCGGTCGGATCGGGCTGTGAGAAATGCCTGAGCCCATCCCATTGGCTGCTCTGTTGCGGGTTGAACGTGTAAATGTCGTCAAAAGCAGCACCGTCGAGGAGGTCGACAATCTGGTGCTTACAAGGCGATCGTCCGAAATTGGCGATTTCCAACTTATTCAATTCCCACCCCAGATTCACACGACGTCCGCTGCGAATGCTTGTTGCTGCCGCGGAGGCGACGACGTCTGGCGTGAGCAGGACGAGACGGCCCAGTCCCTCTTCTCTCGTATTGGGCTTGCTTGGCCATACCCGCTTCTTGTCGGGCAAGGCATCAAATGCCCTTAAATGGAGAGGGTGTATATGAGGGTCCTTGTCGTGATCGTCATTTAGAAGTGAGCCCATGGCGAGAGGGAACTGAAACCAACAAGGGCCGGTATCCGGCGTTTAGTTCTGCTACGATAAAAGAAGTTCTTGAGAGATATCAACAGTGCAGACTGATGCGCAGAACAGGTTCTCGTGGACGCGAGGTCTTTAAGACTCAATTGGGTAAATTGGCGTCTGTGGAAACTTGGAAAGTGTGGAGTTATCGCTGTGGCGGCTTGTCCCATTGTTCGTTCAAAAGGCCGCCTGTTCAAAGTGGAAGAATTCCCTGCATCTCCACTTTTCGCTTGCGTTCGGAGCTCGGACGTCCCACAACAGCATTGTGATACTCGTTGTTGCGGTACACGAGACTGTAGGCTTTCCCGGGCCTCTACCGTCCGGCTAGTGGACAATTTCTTGTAGCATCGAATGCGTCGAAGGCTTTTGTCAAAAATCTGGAGACCCCACCCCCGGATCTGCGGAGTTTGCATACCACATCGTGGAAAAGGCCAACCCTTCACACGGAGGTCGGAAAGTCCACCTTGTAACTGGGGTAGGTGTTCATTGTGGGTATCAGGTGATGGTCAGGTTTATTCCTTGTGAGTCCCGTTTGATGGGCTAATCACATTCAAAGTCAAAGCTTTCAAGTATCCTGCTGAATTTGTTGGATAGCTTCCAGAACCGCATTTTCCGTAGCATGGCTTGGGCTTCCTGGCTTATTGCTTCGAGGCTGCCAGTGCTGTAGATGTTTTCGACAGCACCAATGCTTGCGGGCCCTCCGTTCTCGATCCAGGTTGCAATTGCGGTCCTTTGACCCTCAATCCGATTCGGCAAATCGAGTCGGACTGGGCATGAAGCGTAGCCGGGGTCCGAGCAGGGTTGTGGCCCGAATTTAGCGAAGGCAAGGATGAAGATGTAACCCATAAAAGTTCGCATGATCTCACAAGGCGCAGAGACCAGGTATTCATTTGCCACAGCAATGATCTGAGCAGCATGCCAGGCCAGGTTACGAGCCTTTGTGGGATTTTTCACAAGCATTGAGCGAAGGCGTCGCTTGGCCGACACAAGGCTCTGATCTAATTCTCTTGACTGCGAAGCAGAAGAGCGGAAAATATGGACAATAAGGTCCATAGCTTCGTCGGCGCTATACAAGTGGGAGTAATGACAGATGAGCGCAGTAAGACTGCAGCGGTCTAGTCAGCGACAGCGTTGAATTGCTTGAAGACAAACAAGACTTACTTGTAATGGATGAGATCGGCTGTAGAAGACAGAGCATACATGGACTCGCAAAGCGCATTGAGTCCTTGGAGTAGAGTGCTTTTAGTCTGTCTCTGAGCCGCAGCTAGAGAAGGGAGCTTCAGATATTCAGTCGTCGCCATGATATCCAGCTGCTTGATGTCCCAAAGAAGTCGGCCAATACTCTGAGCGCACAGCCTCTTGCCCCATGCCGGCAGGTCCTCGGGGATACCCTTGCCAGCCAGAAGGTTACGAAGCACTTTGGCGGTCGCTGCTCCCCGGGCAGTTGGAGTAAGTCGAGAATAAAGCGCCGCCCAAGCTTGAGGCGACCTCGCATCCCACAAGGGCTCGGCGCAGGGCAAAAAGGCCGGAAGCTCCTGCAAATCAGCAGCCCCTCGGCGCGATGTCAGCGTGCACAAAGTGCAGTCATATTCGAAAGAAGACCAAGCAATCCGCTTCTCTTGCTCCTGGTCCTTCCATCTCAGCCACTCGGTCGTTGCATTCTCGTTGGGTAGTGGACTTTTAAAGTCCTCCCACTCAACCTCGGTGCTGATACGAGACTTTAACAAACCCATCCCACGGAGGCAACCCATCAATATGCCCCTTGAACAATCTGCATTGGCATAGAGCCTCATATTGCCGGAGCCAAGAGAATATATCTGGTGAAGACAGCAAGCTATGAGATAGGGTGAATTGTAAAACCGAGTGCTATCTCCCACGCCCTGTTTCCATAAATCAGCTACACACTCATCTGCCTCACTTCGGGGTTGAAAACTTACTAGCCAAGCAATCATCTGACCACACATCTCACTCAAAGACCACGACTGTTCTGTCCCATGCTGATCGTCTGAGTACATGGCTCCAATACAAGCCATGGCCGCCAATGTGACAGTAGGAACCTTGGTCATTTGAAAGGTAGCGACGTGTACCAGAGGCAAAATATTGTGGAACTCGGCAAAGTACAAATCCAGGGAATTTTTCAGCAACTCCATGGCAGATTTCATGCTCGGGTCGTGAGAGAGATCTTTCTCTGGTAAGTATGGCGACGATAGCAACTGGATGAGGCTTTTGATAGTGGTCCCGTTATTAGATTCACTCGAAGAAACAGTGCCTTGCAAAATATCCCGAAGAGGGGGAAGCCTGTATCGCTGTGATTCAGGATTCCGCGTGTGGTCAAAGGGCCATTGATGAGTAGCGGTTCGCGACTCGGACGATTCGGTCAACATGCCTTTGGATTCTTGGTTTCGGATTGGCATTAATTGTGCAGATGAGGCTTGGTGATGGTTTTTGTTCTGCAACGCGTCTTGTGGCTCGATTGGAATTGATGGTTGGAAGAACATTGAATTCATCGTAGCTCCATTCTGGTAGTGAGCTTGAAGACCCCCGTTTACAGGGGAGTCGAGATCTAGATTAAGCCAGTCCACACCGCCAACAATTCTCGGGGCCGGGTCGTAGGGCATGAAATTGAAATCACCTGGCAGAAACCCGTCGAATCCCATCATAGAATGGTTGAACTCAGCGCCGGCATTGGGGCTGGTATTCGGAAAAGACACGAGATCTGGAGAGATCATGTCTATTGGATTGTTGTCCGAAGCTGGCTGGAAGAAAGGCGTGCTGCCATTGAAAGCCCGTTCACTGGCTGGTCTCTGAGCCGCATTGGGCATCAGAGCTGGATCAACATTAATGACACCCATTTGGGGATCTGCTTCGTGCGGATAGTTCTGCGTACTGTGGAAAGAGTCGTTCCGGCATGCTTGCTGCTCTTGGAGCTGGGTGGACAGTGGAACTGGCGACTCAACCTTCCCTTCTGCAATCTTGCTCTCCTCATTTTCGTCGTCTGACGGATATTTGCAAAACGAACCAGATTTGGTGCAAGGCAAACATGGGTGTGAACGGTCGCACTTCAACTTTTTCTTGACACAGCGGAAACATGACTTTTGCGCAGATCTCTTTCGAGAGATGGTTGCTTGATGGGCGGTACGAAGATGTCGAAGCAGGACATCATTCCGCGAAAATTGACGGCCGCATTGGTCGCAAGAGTAGTGCTCCCGTTGGGAAGGATGTAGATGCGACTGTACATGACGAGCGAGGTGACTAGGGCGAGCGACGACGAGGTCACAGTTGGGGCAGCGGAGCGTTCGTGGGGTCTTTGGGGCGGACTATTGGGAGCCTCAGTCAGCGGGCCGGGTGTGTTTCGAGGAGCTCAGGCATATCGAACCATTGTATGCAGAGAAAGTCTACCAGGTAGTCAAGAGCAGATACTTCGCCAGCCCTGTCGACCATCAATGGTCATCGACTGCGGCTCCTCGAGAAGCGCTGGATCTCTCTAGGGCAAGGGCCATTTTCATTGCAGTCTTTGAAAAAGGAAGATAGAGATGTTCGGTGTTTTGGTGGCAGGTACAGTGTCGCTGCTGCAGTGCGAATGGGGACGAGGCGGTTTGTCGACGGAGCTGAAGCTGGAGAAGGCCGATGTTACAGTTGGAAGGGAGATATCCTGTTTGGTGATGGAGGGGAAGGGTGTTGAATGCAGAAAATCACCATTGCAGACAGAATCAGCGCCCTCCCCCAAAATCTGGGGATGGTGCACCCGGGAACCATGAACCCGGGCACCGGGCTCTGGGCCCGTCATCACTGGGTGGCTGACGGTGCCGGGGGAGGAACCTACCTTGGCAGTTAGGGCCGTTAGGGGCATTAGGGGCGCAAACGGGCATGCGCTACCTAGGTACTCTTGGGCCTGGGCACTAGCTCATCTCGTCGACGCCTCGCCGTAGATTGTCGATCACGTCCATTATTATTATTATCATCATCTCACCTCTCGTCCTGCTGCTTAAGCAACTCACCGACTCAGATGCTGAAATTAACACTCGCCATGGTACGCTCAACAGGCGTCTTCACCACCGTGTATTCAAGGCTATCAAAGCCCTTGCACATGCTGTCGGCCCAGCTCGCAGGAATGCAATTCGTCAGGCACACCACAATGCAGGCAGGTTCAGGGTTAAGAGGTCTTTAGCCAGGTACCAGGCTCGCAGGGTACTTTATCCTTAGCCTTCTAGCCTTTTAATGCCCATTCTCAGCGTCTCACATAATCGGATCGTCTTTCTGGAGTGTCGGCTCTGCTAAAACTTGCATCCGTCTATCCCGAGAATCCTTCAACTTCCAGTTAATCGAAACCCATGGCTAGCATGGTCCTTCGAACTGTTCTAACCGTGTCCTTGAGCTGGCCGTGCTAATGGGGAACGAGCACTTGGATTGGAAGTACAGTTGCCATGTGCCGTTTGACTCCACAAAGATGCTGAGAACGGCATGGTTTGTTTCTGTCGACGACAAGTGAACATGTCAGAATTCTACGAGGTAGAGGTGAGCCTACATTACTCCTACCTCAGCCTGATGGGTTTTTGAAAGGTGGCCAATCCGATGCTCCCCGTTGGTTCGGATTACCCTGGTGCCCAACCACACTGGCTGCCTCCGTGAACGGAGTGTGATCCGAGGGTATGAAAGATGCGGGGAAACATACAGCGCTGAGTTGGAGAAGACGTTGAGCTACAGCATCGGATTTCCTCCATTGACCGTTGGTGACGGTCAACATTCTTTCTTGAGAGATGTAAAGCGTTCTGTCGAAGAGGTTCTTACTAGACTGCTCGTTTGAAGTAGATATGGCAAGCTCATCGAAACCTATCTCGGCTGCGGCCGTCCAATCACATACCACGCGTCAGGACTGCTGGATTGTCGTCGAGGGAAAAGTGTACGACATGACGAGGTTCGCGCCAGAGCATCCAGGGGGAGCGGACAGTAAGGACCCTCAGAGTTGGGAACGGCTCAAAACTCACGAGACATGATAGTAATATACGCATATGCCGGTAGAGATGCCACCGAGGCTTATTTGGAGGTCCACGAACCCAATCTCATCAAGACCAACCTTTTGCCTCAAGAGCAGATTGGGGATCTGGACCCAGGAACTAAGCTTCCAGATGTGCCGCCGGGTCAAGACTTGCGAGCAGATCGAAAGAAAGGAGATAAACCATCACTCGACACTTTTATCAACTTATACGACTTTGAAGATGCAGCAAAGACATCCCTCTCGGAGAAGAGCTGGACCTTCATCTCAGGCGCCTCGAACGACAATATAACCCGAGACGCTAATCACGATCTATTCAGAAAAATATGGTTCAGACCTCGGATATTGAGGAACGTTTCGACCGTGTCTACGAAAGGCACGATGATGGGTTGTCAAGTGGCACTTCCCATATGGATTGCGCGTAAGTCTGCTGAAACCCTGTATGTGGGCGGTTATGTGCAGGAGTTCCACTGGTGCCCGTCTTCCTCACGGTAATATGAATGTTAACAGTAGACCAGCGGCAGGAGTTGGCAAGACAGCTGGGCCAGAGGGCGAGCTGGCGCTGAGCAAGGGCGCTGCAGCCAGCGGCATCATACAGACGGTTAGTTTATTTGGGACCGGCCAGTTGCCTTGTTGTATTGATTTGATTCAGATATCGACAACAGCATCATTCCCGTTGCTTGAGATCCTCGACGCCGCGGGCAAGGACCATCCTTTCTTCTTCCAATTATACATCAATAAAGACAGGTCAAAGACCGAAGAGCTTCTAAGAGTCATCAACAGCCGGCCGCAGATCAAAGCTTTGTTTGTCACCGTCGACCTTCCCGTCGTCTCAAAAAGAGAGGCAGACGAACGGATAAAACTCGACACGTTATATTCTAGCGGTCTCGGAGGTGCTTCAGCTGGGAGCGACCACAAGGGTTCGGGGCTCGCGAGAAGTGTGGGATCTTTCATTGACCCCGCGTTCTGCTGGGACGACCTTGCCTGGTTGCGCCGACAAACAAATTTGCCGATTGTTCTGAAAGGCATTCAATCAGCAGCTGATGCCAGAATCGCCATGCATATGGGCTGTCAGGGGATTGTCGTGAGCAATCACGGAGGTCGGGCTCTGGACGGTGCTCCGGCCTCCATTCTCGTGCTCTTGGAGCTCCACAGGGAGTGTGCAGAGGTGTTTGATCACATGGAGGTGTTCATCGATGGAGGATTCAGGAGGGGATCCGACATCCTCAAGGCAATTTGCCTTGGAGCAAGTGGTGTCGGCCTAGGCAGACCATTCATGTATGCCATCAACTATGGCAAAGAGGGCGTGATGCATGTCGTCAACAGTAAGTTCGCTATTTTCCCCCATTTCTTCTTGATTACTTTGCTCGTGTCTCGCTAATCTGGCTGTTTATGACTCAGTCCTCAAAGACGAAGTCGAGACAGCTATGCGCTTAGCAGGCCTCAAATCACTCGACGAAGCCGATCCAGCACTGATCAACACCGCGGAGTTGGATCCTCTCGTCCCTCGTGGATCGCTTCATCCTTATGCACGCAGACGCGAAGGCCCGAAACGACAGCACCGTCTTTAAATGCGTGAGATATTTCGGACCAGGAATGCTTCTTATGCGATCCACAGCGAGGATGTTCGATATCGAATTCTGTCATGCTGTGCCTTGCAGTTAAACACCGAGCCTAGATGGCTGGTAGCAGCTTCCTTTGTGATAGAGTGGTAGTAGCCAAGAGTCAAGTAGATGCACTTTTGCTGGGAGTCGTCGCGTCTCTTTCACCCCAATAGCTTCAGGCAAACAGGCTTCTATTTAGTTGGGTAGTAGCAGGAGAGTGAGGCCGACCTGCGTTGCCGTAAGAAGAGCAAAAGCGTCGGATCACGTTGCTGCTTTTAGCGGAAGAAGAACTTTGCGGGCACCAACGCTTCCCAGCTTCATTCACGATCATCCACGGCACCAAAGACCATCACTTACACAGTTCTCACAATCTAGAATGTCGCTGTTGCTCTCGAAGTCATCCTGCAACACGCTTACCTGTAACCAACCTCGCCTGTCGTACCAGAAGTGAGGTCTCGAGACTGCGCACTAGTTACCTCGACGAAACCCTCCAGGCATCGCGCCGGTCCGCTCGTTGCTGGTGCACATGTGGGTTTCGCGCGGCGCCATTCCCTGACGGACGCCGCTGGTTTGTTGACGTTCGCTCTCTGTCTCAGGCCGAGGGATTTCCACAGGCACCAATAACGCTCTGGTGCTGGTTGTGCAGTTCCAATACCAGCAAGGGGGGTGACCTTAAGGTGCAGTTCTCAGCATCCGTCGTGGAGTGTGACTTACGGGTAGACATGAAGATCTGCAGAAAGACAAGAGATGCGGTGTCGTAGGCTCCTTCTGTCCTCGGCCTTCTCTCAAAGTGGCTGCAAGTCGGTCTGGAAAAGTCGGGGTTGCAGGGCACGCTCCGCTCGCTTGATCCAAAGATTCTCCTTGCCCAGGCGCTTGGGCGAGACCGGGCCCCCAAGGTTCGACGATCTTGGGGAGAGAGTGCCCGGATTTCTTGCTTCTCAGCTGTCACCGGAGATTGTTGTGGTCCCCTTCCGGGCCTTTCTGCAGCCTGCCAGCCGGCATCGGGGTGGTTCTATTCTCAATTGGCCTGACTTGGCGGGTTTTGAGTCCCGAAGCCTTCTGGCCCATTCTCATCTCCAACCCCAGTGATGGAAGATGGACGGATTATTCAGGCGCCGGAAGGCTAGCATCATTCCCTAGCCCTCATTTGCTCCCCCAGCCCCAGCACCCCGCAGGAAACAATGGGTCTTTTCAGGGACTCGAGAAGACCTTCTCCAGATTTTTTCAGTTTCCGGCAGCATGGCTGCTAAACCACATATACCCCGTCTCCTCTGAGCCGATCAGTCGGGTTGTTACATAAAGTTTTCTTCTCCTAACTTGTCCTTATTCCAGGGCTGTTGGTCTTC
Source organism: Fonsecaea multimorphosa CBS 102226 (assembly GCF_000836435.1). Classification (NCBI taxonomy): domain Eukaryota; kingdom Fungi; phylum Ascomycota; class Eurotiomycetes; order Chaetothyriales; family Herpotrichiellaceae; genus Fonsecaea; species Fonsecaea multimorphosa. Next base: position 1,449,135 of record NW_015971638.1, on the reverse strand, counting down.
GTGCGAGCAAACCTTGCTTGGCTGCTCTTTACCCGAGCCGTGTCGACCATCATGGGGGCTGCTAAGAAACATACCTCGTCTCACTCGAGTCCGTACAATAGACTTGTGACGGTGGCCGTCGCCTTTGGTTCTATGGTGAGTGGCGGTGGATACCCCGATCAACAATTCCCACGTTCCGTTCTTGCGAGAAATCGATTGACTCCGGCAGACCTATGGCTACTGCTCGGCCATCATCGGGAGCACCATTGGGCAGCCAGGATGGTATCAGTTCTTCGACCTGCCCATGCAAGGACAACCAGGCTATGGCGGAAAGACCACAGATGCAATCGCGACGGCGAACGGCTTATACAGTGCAGGCGGAGCGGTCGGATCTCTCTTCATTGCTTGGTCAGCTACTGCCATTGGTCGCAAACGGAGTATTCAGTTGGGAGCGCTCTTAGCCATTGTCGGAGGCGCGTTTCAAGGCGGTGCAGCAGCCCTTGCGTACGTTGTCGCTCCGTGCCCTTTTGGTTCTGTCCAGAAACGGTGCTGATATCTTCGCCAGCATGTTCCACGTGGGCCGGGTCATCTCGGGCCTGGGAATTGGAATTCTCGTAACGGCGTGCCCAATGTATTTGAGCGAGTTAGCTCCGCCTCAAAACCGTGGTTGGCTAGTCGGCCATCATGCAATATTCTTGGTGTTTGGATACATGCTGTCGGGATGGCTGGGGTTTGCATGTTATTTCGCAACTGACAAGAACCCGTCCTTCGCCTGGAGGTTTCCCCTCTGCGTCCAGACTCTACCGCCGTTGGTATTGGCAATTGCATCGATTTGGATCCCCAAGTCGCCGAGATGGCTCCTTCAAAAGGGTAGGATTGAAGAGGCATGGACCGTTATCCAGGCGCTGCGCCGATCGCCAGACGACCCAGATGATCTCGTCGCGAAGGAGGAACTGTACCAGACCAAAGAACAGATTGCGCTCGATGCCGCCAAACTCAGGGCCGTTGGATATGGACCATGGATGGCTTGCATCAAGAAGAAGAGCTACCGCAAGAGGATGATCATTGGCTTCTTGACGCAATGGGGAGCCGAATTTGCTGGTCCGCTGGTCATTGTACGTGGAGGTCCCCTCCTTTTGGCTTACCACGACTGACACGGTCGCAGAACAACTACATGGTGATTCTCTACACGAATCTCGGGCAGACAGGATCCATGCCTCTCCTGCTCTCCGCCGTCTGGCTCACCACGGCCGGTAAGTAAACATTACAGTCCCCTCTCTATCTCTTCAGAGGCCATGTCCCACTCACCAAAACAATGCTCATTGTCTTGCAGGTGTCATCTACAACCCGACGGGCGCGTGGCTGCACGACAAAGTCAACTCTCGACGGTTCATGTACATGTTCGGCACGGCGGGGTGCCTAGTGACGACGTCAATTCTGTGCGCGTTGCTCGCGACGTACGCGGGCACGACAGACAAGGGCGGCAACGCTGGCGGGGTCTTCATCGTGTTCCTGTACCTGACGTTCCAGGGCACCTTCTGCGACACGACCATGTACCTGTACGTGAGCGAGATCTTCCCGACCGAGATCCGACCCATTGGCATGGCCTTCTCGCTGTTCGGGCAGTTCGCCGCCACCTTGATCCTGCTGCAGACGGCGCCCCTCGGCTTCGTCGCCGTCGGCTGGAAGTACTACCTGGTGATTGTGTGCTGGTGTATTGTGTACCTGCCCATGATCTACTTCTTCTGGCCCGAGACGGCGCGCCTCTCGCTCGAGGAGATCTCCAAGCAGTTCGGCGACGACGTCGCCGTCCACGTCAACGACATCTCCGACGACCAGCGCCGGCAGCTCGACGACTTCCTCAAGTCCAAGGACCTGGTCCACATGGCGCCCACCGGGGCCGACTCGGTCTCGTCCCAACCCATTGAGATTCAGGAGGCCGCAAACGAGAAAGTCTAAACAAGGGGGGGTGGGTGTGTCCGGTGTACCACTATGCTATATTATGTACATGTGGCACCCCAAGTTACGCCTGTAAAGCGGAGCAGACACTTTGAATGAGTAAGGGGCGGTCCCAATGCTGGGTTCCATGGCTAATCTGCTTACATATCTAATGCAACTTTTCCTCTCCACAAGTTTTATCTGATCTCCAGACTTCGTTGTCGTCTTCTCCTTTCTTTTTCCCACCCACCATTTTCTGCAATTTGCGCCTCACGGTTAACACGAGCATGCATTGAGTACTCTATCGGGATCCCTCATAGCACTGAAGTCGAAGTCTAGGCTGGATTCTATTCATCTAGCAACACCGAACCAACTGAACCTCGTCATAATTCTTTCAACTCTTCATTTCTTCCTCCACGTCTTTCAAAACTTTGATCAGCCTGCGAAAAAATCGGTCAGTACAAACAGGGTCCACGCTCTTGGAACACACACACAAGCCAAGGGGAGCAAAGAGCCGCCGGTATCATCATTACCTTTCCAATCCCATCCTCAGCTCCTCCCTGGGCGTTGCAAAGGTGATTCTAAAATTGCCATTCCTTTCGCTGGCAAAGCTCGCCCCCATGGCCAACCACACACCCCCGTGGGCCATTTTCCAGTTCAGCTCCAGTTCGGCCTCGACGCTGTCCTCCTTGAGATACCTACTCAAATCGACCCAGACGAAACTCGTCACGCTCGCCTTGTTGTACGGAATGCGGTGCTGTTTCAGGAACGAGGTGGTGAATTCGTACGCGTCCGTCATCCTGCGTTGGAGGAGCGGGAAGTAAGTGTCCAGAAAGGGTCCGTCGTTGAGTAAGTTCAGCCAAGCGTGTTCGGCGAGCTGGGATGCGCGGCTGAAACTCGCGACGGCGCGGAAGCATTTCATCACCGTGCCGTTGGAAGGAGAGATTAGAGCACCGATGCGGATCCCGTTGGCGCAAAAGTCCTTGCTCATTGCGTAGATCACGTGGACCAGCGACGGGTCGATGTACTGATCCAGGTTGAACGACAGGACTGAGACGAAAGGAGGTGGGGTGGGAATATCGGTGCTGGGGAAGTTCGAGCGTGCGTAGACCTCGTCGGAGATCAGGTGGATATTGTGCTTTGAGCAGAGCCGCATGATGCCGATGAGGAAGTCATTTTCGTAGGGTCTCCCGAGCGGGTTATGCGGGTTGGAAAGGAGGATTGCCCTGATGGGTACACCCGCGGCATTGGATTGCAGTAGAGCGGCCTCGTAGAAAGGGACCGCTGCCGCCGAGGTGGGATCTGTATCTGCGCCGAAAGGGACAAGGACCGGCTTGACTCTGACGTCCTCGACTCATGGTAAGCTTCCAACCAGACGGACGAAAGGTTCCAGCTTCGAGTTGAGATCTAAAAAGTCGACATGACTCTTGTTTGAAAAAGGATGGCAACTCCAGAAATAAAGGTGAAAAGAAGAAAGGAGGGGATGGGATACCAACGTACTTAGCCCTGGCCTCGATGTCCGGGAAAAATCCCACATAAAGCGGCCTGCCCACGAGGATGCCATCACCGGGCTTCCCAAGACAGAAGGAGAGATTATCCACCGCGTTGCCCGCCCCGAGACAGATACAGATGTTCTTCTCGTCGATGTTCATGCTCGGCCTAAACACCTCGCGCACGAATCCGGCCACCGCCTTGCGCAGCTCAAGTGCCCCGGCCGGCCCGTGGCCGTACGTCAAGTGCCAGGGGTTGATGTTCATGTGTTTGTTGATATGTTCGCAGATCTCGTCGCGCATGAGCTTGTTCTCTGCAATGGCCAGCGCGACGATGCCGCCCGGGTTGGTTACCGGGTCGTACTGGTTGTAGAAGCAGTGGGCGCGGATGGCGTGCAGGTCCGGTGTCGGGGGGATCAGATTGGACAACGCCCGCTGTGAGATGTAGCCTTCTGGCATCCTTTTGTCGTTATCCTTTCTAGTTCCTGTATTCTTGCTTTCTTTCTCTCTGTGTACGGAGGTAGAAAGGGCGGCGGCTTTAGCAAAGAGGTTGAAACGGGTTGATTTGGAGACAGTTCCTCCGCGAGGAAGAAGGACGGTAAATAGTCTGTACATATATCTATCACAGCCCTCATTGGAGTTGCTTGAAAATGAAGATTGCTCTTTTGATGGACAGGTCGGTCAATTAGATACGTAGATACCGGATCCCTGAACCCGCCGCCCGAGCGCCAATTAAAAAACAAGACGTATTGTTAGTCCGATATAGATCCTCATGTGCCGTCATCTCAACCTCAAACTCGAGATGCCACCGCAGTGACGGGATCCATGCTAAAGCGTCAAGAGTTAGACATTACGCCGAGCAAAGACGAAGAAGGGAAAATTGATGTGTGTGCCCTTAGGCTGAGGCACAGACTCATGCCCAGTCACCATTGGCGAGAAGAAACAGGCACAGGCACTGAAACTGCGACCTTGGCGGTGAAAGATGAGTTACAACCGCTCCGTGCTCATGTGCGACTAGCTTTGAACCTGCTGCTTCAGAATCCCTGATCCTCCCTCTCACCTTCTTTCTCTCCTTCGTACTCACCTCGCTTCAGGAGATCAGAATCGAGGGAGTGTAATAGCACGGGTTATCACTGTTCTACGGCCTTTTACACTTTCAAAAAGTCAAGCTTCCGAGCCAGCCAGCAGCCGATGGTGGCCTTGACTACGGCTCCTTGCCCATTTCGAACAAACACAATGGTCCAATCGCCGGGAGGTGTATCGTCCATGGCGCGTGGGTCAGCCAACAACCACACATCTTCACCAAGATGGGTCATTAGGTGTGGCGGGCCCCGGCCGAAGCAACCGTCAAACAACCCGTACAACATGTCACCCTCCCCCTCGCAGATGAAAGTAGACTCCGTCTCGCTGCATCGATAAGTGCCCTGCACTGGTGATCTGTCAAGTATGCCTGCATTACGGTTGAGGCGTTGCGCAGTCAGCACGCGGTTGTCGTCTGAGCGGCGGACGTGCAGAATGTCCCCGTCGATCGAAGCCTCGACGTCAGGCGATTCAGCCCTGTTGGCATCAACGAGTCTGAGTGTCTCTTCTGCTCTTACGTAGCTGATCTTGATCTTGCCCGCATCTCCGGGCCGAACTCGAATCGAAAGTTGAGTCTCAAGGTCAAGGAATGATCCGAACCATTGTTGAACAGGTTGGACTGCCAATGGCGGTGGTTCGGATACGTCCAGAATCTGCTTCAGAATGTATCCGGCGGCTTCTGACGCATCAGCTGAATGATTGAACAAGACAACAACAGATAGGCGTTCGCCAGCCACGTAACGACGCATGAGTCTGTAGCCGCGAAGGGCTCCACCATGGCCCATCGTGTTGTATTTTGCAAGATCAGCATGTCGCAGTCCGTAGCGGTATTTGGCCTTGGCGCCGTCCCTGTAGTCGCGTGGAGTAATTGTGTCTCGGTAGCTGTCCTGCTGGTCGGTATACTTGCGGTCAAAGTGTTTTTCGTATGCGATCATGTCGTCGAGTGAAGCCACCAAGCCAGCGTCTGCAGACCATTCGATGAAGTTCGGTGCCGGAAAAAACCCGAACTTCTCCGACCCCTCATATCCAACAATGGGAGCAGGCAACCGGTCGGTGCGAGGACACAACCGCGCTGTTTTCATCTTGGCCGGACCGAAGATTCTTTCAGCAAGCAGGTTGCCCAGAGAATCTTTCGTGACGTGCTCGATGAGTCGCTCCATTACGTTGAAGTTTGTGTTGGAGTATGAGTATTCATAGCCAGGCCGGAAGTGCACAGACCTGATGCGGCGCAGCATATCCGGATTATGCTCGTTGAGCAAGTAGGGGGTATCCGGCCGACTGCCTTGGAGTGTACAGAGCGCCCAGTAGTCACGCAGTCCGGAGCACATGTCGACTAGGTTCTCCACAGTCAACCCATCTTCATCGACAAATGCTGGGGGCACGACTTCACGGAGTCTGGCCAGCAACTGTTCTTGGAAATCCTGACGAGTCATCGATGGCGGCGGCTTCTCCGCGAGGTCAAGCAGCAACATGGAAACGAATTGTTTCGTGATCGAGCAGATTGGGAAGAGGACTTGAGATGTGAGGGGGATCCGTCGGTCCATGTCAGCGTAACCCCAGACATGTTGGCCGACGAGGTTGCCATCTTTGAGGACAGCGACAGCACCACCGGGTCCTCGATAAAGGGACGGCACCGTCTTGAGAATACGCTGCACCTTTTCCGCATCGAACGACATGTTGGCAATGATAGGAGAAGCAATAAGGTCTCAGAAATGTTATGAGGCTCAAGGTGAACTGCGCAGCGGAGTTTGGCGCTGTGTCACTAATCTCGATACCCTTGTGATTGTGTGAGATTTGTCGCTAGGCGCCACCGATATGTACTCATCTTGGCATAATTCACATGGACGCCGTGCTACCACAACCACAACAACCACAACAACCACCACCACCACCACCACCACCACCACACCCGAAGCACTCCTCAGCTCTCCCTCTAGAGCACAAGCGAAATTCCATTCAGCCCGCCGCGCAAAGCTTTATTCTTTGCCAGAGAGAGATGAAGCAAAGCAGAGACTAATGCCAATGATGGGACTGACCACCAAAAGCTCCAAGATGACCCAAACTCCTAACTTTACACGATGCATAGGTTTCTTTGCTTCATTGATCCAAGACTATTCAACACATCGCAAGCAATTCGCTCACAGTATGCTTTTCAATATTGTCTACTGCATCACGGATGCTCATGGCCTTCTTTTCGCCATAGATAGGGTTCACCAGACTGAAGAACTTGGCATCAACTTGTTCCCGGGTGAAGGGGTGTTGCAACTCCCCCAAGGGATAGGGAATGTCAATCTCCGAGACCTCCCCATTCGCGTACTCGACTTTCATCTTCGAACCAAACTCCTTGATCGAGCTATCCCCAACACACCTGATCTTGTCGGTTAGCTCCCGAATTTGCGGGTCCATGAGCCTGTCCTTTTCATAGCAGCGGACGCCATTGTCAGAGCCGTAAAGGAAGCTGTTCGCAGTGGTGAAATAAGCAGAAAATTGAGCGTCGACCATGTTCTCCGGGTGGATTTTGTTGGGGATCGGTGCTCCGACGACGCTCACGTTTGCAGGACTCAGCGCCAAGGTAATGCTCTTCACGTCCTGGGCTTTGGAGAAGCCCTTGTCCCGCCCCAGTCGCACAGCATGTTCAATGAAGCCGTGCGTCATGCGGCAGGCGGGGAACGGCTTCAGAGACGTCTCGAGAAATTCCCACCTCTTGCCCAAATCGGCGGTGAGGTAGGTCAGGTCTTTGTCTGGTTTCGGGCTGTACGCATGCAGAAAGCCGAATGTGCCTTCGAAGATCTTGGCCGCGCCAACGACGCCCGCTTCGGCGAGAGCCACGCAGATGAAGGCATCATGAACCGCGAAGCCAGGGTGCAATCTCTTGTTCCAACTTCCGTTCTCGAGATATTGCATCGACCCGGCAGCCTTTGAGCCCGCCAGACCGAACGCATTTTCCACAATCTCGACCGATAAGCCTTTGAGGACCGCGATTGTGGCAACAGCACCGAAGATCCCGGCTGTGGAGGTATTGTGAAAGCCGCGAGAGTAGGCGTCATTGCCGAGTTCCTTGCCCAATCGACAGGTGATTTCATATCCCACAGCGACAGCAAGCAGGAACCGGTCCATGCTCGCCTGGTCACCCAACAGCTCTGCCTGTGTCAAGCCTGCACCGATGGCAGTGACACCAGCATGCAACGTGCCTTTGGCATAGGTGTCGTCAAAATCCAACGAATGGCCCAAAGTGGCGTTGAGCAGGCCGGCATATTGAGGCGTGTAAGATTTGCCCTTGCCCAGGACTGTACACGAGCCATTATTCTGGCCTCCCAGGGCTTTGACGGCGTTGCAGAATGGTACCGTCGACTCGGACGCGTGGCTCGCGGCGAGAGTCACGCCGATGAAGTCGATAATGTATTCCTTCAGACGACCTCGTATGTGGGGAGTCAGATCCTCGGTACTGGCATTGGCGACAAAGTTCGAGAAGATGCTTGTGACTGGGATGTCGCCTGGTTTGTGTGTTCCGGTTACACCATTCTGTGCGCCGTGTCCATTGACGGCGGCGGTGGTCGCGGGCATGACGGGGAATATAAATCCTCTCCGACCGACTGTTATAATTCCTTGTATTTACGAGATTGTGGTAGGGATTCTATTCCCGCGACGGCCTGATGATGCTCACCGCGAGATCAGAGATGGATACAGATACCCCGGTATCTGTTATGTTATACTACTCCTCCCTCTGTCCCTTATATTTCTTCCAAACGTCGCCTTTCTCCAATTACCGAGAAACCCCCTCATTTATCACATACCGAGTACTATTATGTTCCGAGTCCGCCTTTTCCGCGCCTCGGGAACTAAATTTGGCAAATTGGAGAGCGCTGGGGGGGCGCCGCGCAGCGTTCTCGAAAACTCCCCGCGAACTCGCCCCGATCTCGGAGTCGCGTGTGTCCCGTGCTCGTCTCGGAAGTGTGCTGGAGGAATACTGACAAGGCTGACGATTGTTTGTGAATCTAAGCGGCAGGGGAGGGAGGGGTTGTGTTATCTGAAGCCCGGAGGAACTAAATCTCATTGGTTTTGTTCTTTTTTTTTTTTCTCAATTGTGATCGAGGACCTAACATTACGTCGAAGGGTTCGCATTGGCATTACTTGTAGCAGGGCAGCTCTTCAGGGGTGTTTCCTTGTGTGGCAACTTTGGATATTCACTACTCGCCATTTCCAGTTTTCTCGATATGTAGTTATGGACAACGTGGTATTAGTAGCGTGTCTATCCTGGCCCCCCAAAAAAGCAAAAGCTGGTTAACGAAACAGCAGCAGCAGCAGCAGATTATTGCGTCGTGGCATAGTCTGCAAGCACCGTTTGATTGTAGTACAAGTCGCAGGCGTGCGGGTGCTGGAGACAATATTTGGGAACGAGGGGCGTGGCCTGGACTCCGTTCGCGACCAGGTACTCGCGGAAGTTCAGGATGCGCTGGGTCATCTGGGTGGTGCGCTTGATGCCCGTGACGGGGTCGCGGTTGCCGGACCACGAGAGCTCGGCCGCGGCGGCGGCGCGGGGCCACATCTTGGACGAGATGACGGTGTCGTCGACCTGCTCGGACCACAGGGGCACTTCGGTGCCCAGCACGTGGCTCTTCTGCGCCGAGGTCAGGTTGAGCGTGAAGTCGTAGTCGTAGATGCGCTGCCACGTCTTGTACGGCGCGCACCACGAGCCGCCGTTGCCGCCGTAGTTGAACGTCGGCACCGACGCGTTGGGGTTGGCCATCTCGTTGTACCGCGGGTCGTTGGTCACCCACCCTCCAAACCCGCAGTCCAGGTAGAAAAAGTCTGAGGAGGACACGACAATGTCGTACCCCAGAGTCGTCAGGTTTTGGATATTCTCCAGCCCGTTGTTCCACGTCTGCATGATGATGTTCGTGGGGACGCTGTGTGCGTGTGGGTACGAGTTGAGCACGACGTCTTCCCACATCATCAGCGTCTTGTTGGAGACCGAGTTGAAGATCGGAACGGCCGTGTCGACCCAGATCTGTAGAAGATCGTTGTAATCCCGCGACGAGTTTTGGGCAAAGTATTGCTGCACCAGCGTGCTGAAGTTGTAGCAGCCCGTCTGGATCTCGTCGGCGCCAACGTGGAAGATGCTGTCGGCGAACAAGCCCGAAAGCTCGGTGTAGACGTTCTTGATAACCTCGTAGGTCTTGTTGTTGAGGATGTCGAGCTGTCCAGGATTCGGCTCCACCGCCGTATGGTACGCCCAGACATCGTTGGACCACCAGGAATTCGCGCACGCCACGATGCTTGGGTCAACTTCCGTCCACCCGGATGATGCGTGGCCTGGCATATCGACTTCAGGAATGATTCGAACCCCCCGGGCTCGCGCGTACGCGATGATGGACCGAATGTCGTCTTGCGAGTAGACCATCTGGGGAGAATAGGCACCTTGGGTCATCTGTGGATAGCTCGTCATCTGAATTGCCCATGACTGAGCATCAACCAGGTGCCAGTGGAGCACATTCAACTTCGAGAGCGCCATGCCGTCAATCTGCTCGTAGATCTTGGGAATGCCGATGTAATTCCGGCCCGTATCGATCATGACTCCCCGGTAAGGGTAATTTGGGTAGTCGACTATCGAGACTGGTTGCTCGACCATAAGACCTCCCTGGCCGTCTGAGATGATGATTTGCTGGAGAGTGGTGAAAGCGTGAAGGGCGCCCCAGACTGTCTGGGCCGTGATATTGACTGACTGTGAGGCTTGGGTTATGTCGATGGTGTACGATTCATCTACTCCTTGTTGCAGATCAGCCTGGGTATCCGCAATGGTGAGGTCGATCTCGATGAGGATCGAATTCCATCTTTTGACCCTTGACGATGGCGTTGCTGTCGGGAAGGGCTCGAAAGAGCTAATTGGGGCTTCAACGGCTACGGGCGCCCATTTCAAAGTGCTGATGGTGTTCCACGTTCGTGTCCAGGCATCGTTGACGACCTGGTTGTACGGCGAGTTCAGCACCAAGTAGCCGGCTAGCGACTTTGGTCCCGAAGTGCCCCATGTGATGTTCTGAGGCGCTGGAAGAGGGTTGGCGACAACCGCATCTCCCAGGCCGCTGAAAAGACTGATGGCGAGCGTAGCTACGGGTAACAGGAAACGAGGATGCATCTCGTATCTCGAACACGCAAGAAGAAGAATTGAGGCCCGTCAACGATTCGATTTAGAAGATGGAGGGAGGGAGGAGTATTTTGACTTTGAGCGGCTGAGGTAGCACAGCCTGAGACTCCTTGCAGCCCGTCCAGTCACCGCATGTTCAGGTGACACAGCATCTGCAACGTTCCGTAGACATGGTGAGTGACCGTGTGAACACGACCATGTTGGAAGCATTGAGCTCGCGATAGAGTGATATGTGCTCTGATGTAACTATAGAAGCCGTTGATGGTCGTGGAGGGTTCAGTGCTGCCATGGTGCCATGTTAGCGATTGGTATTGCGACCGTGACATTGATAGATGGTGGCTAATGTGGCTGGTAAGGCTGAGCCTTGGGAGGCTGCGGGGGAGTCAACCCCAAATATATCGATACTACCTTAGCATTGAAACGCTACAACCACCTTCCTTTATCAGTTCAAAGATATGAGCTTTTATTATCGGCCTCGGCAATCTCCCAAATGGTCGATCAAACCAGCCTTATCGTGCCTCTTTCATGATGGAGGAGAAGTGAGTGGCGCTTGGGGGAATCGACCCTCCAGCTGCCACCACGCCATGGCCAGGAACATATTTCGTGGACGGGCTTCGGGAAATGACCGCCACATTAGCCATGTCAAGAGCCAATCCTGTTCTTCCTACCGCGACATTGTGATGTGTGATTCTGCGATACACCTCCTGCTAGTCAACGCACTCGACCTAAAAGCTCCCGTGAAGTGTATCTCAGGCCGAGGACGACGGGACTCGTGTGAACGCATCTGTAGAGTATACCGCAACAGTCATCTTTCTAACATACCACTGTTACCTTTACGTGTGGTAAGCGACCAAAGGCTCTCCGAGACATGAGAAGAATCCAGGTGCAGTGGTATTATCAGGGTTCTATTATCTCCTCCTTGCGCTTCTCTGAGGTCTCGTGGTCATAACCTTGGGGAAGCTCTTCGTCCCGAAACGATGGCTCAGGTGTACCTCGTATTTGTGAAGATATCAACGCTATCGTTTATCGATTTCTGACTACTGGCAACTGTTACCTAGAATAGGACCGGCACCGCTTCCGGGAACACATGTCAAACGATGAAATTTGCGGCATTCAGCATCTTGCCATGATTGTGAGAGGTGGATTGAAGATACAGGCGTTGTGTGCTTTGTGTCTGAGCTGCCATGATAATTACATACCTACCTAGGTAGGTAGCTACCTATGTAACTGTGTTCGATGTTGGCAGCCGGCAGATGGAAGCTTCAACAGCTTAGTCCACTTTGGAACTAGTGTCTTGTCAGTCAGAGTTTCCTCCGCGCCTTGTCGGACCGAATCTCATAACAAACATCATCACCAACCCTGCTATGCGGCGAGAATGGAGTAGAGTCGGGCCTCCTGTTGCTGTCAGACCGTGACGACTCCCAGTCGATAGCGATGAGCCGGTCTCTCCGCTTAGAGCGAAGAAGCTGGGGAAGAATAGCACATTCGGCAAATGGGGGACGACCACCACAGCGCCCTTGCGCCGGGCGACGAGGCGCGTTATGACGATTCGAGACCTTCAAAGAGGCAGCGTAACTTCATTGCTCGACAAGCATGTGAGGCATGCCGGATGAAGAAGACCAGATGCGACGAGGACATGCCTTGTAGTCTCTGCAAAAGCCTGGGGATCGAATGCACCTATGCAGAGCGCAAGCCTACTAAGTGCGTCAAAAGCCATCTTTATAGACCAGAAGCTGACCGGAGCCAAAAGAAATGAGATCTCAATGAGCATGATCTTCAACACGCTGAGGCGGATGGAGTCGAAGATTGATCACTTGTCCGTCCCAGCCACCGCGAAGTCTGTACATGAGCTCGAGGCCAACCGAGGCGACCCCAGTCTACCACATGCGGAAAGCCCTTATCACATGGATTCAGTAATGTCTCATCCATCTCTGTCCTCACCGCTGTCAAGTTCTAGACCTTTGCATCGACAGTCGAGCACGGCATCCGCAATTCTGTCATTTAGCGCCCGTCGAACCATCCATTGGCCAGGGGTGCAAGCTCTACTCCCAAGCGGTCTTACTTCCGAGGTTCGCGACCTGGAGAGATGCTATCCTACTCATCTAGAATCGGCGCGGCCATCGCTTGAGCCTGTGATCTCGGCCCAAGGTGCAATGCCGACGCTTGACTGGCTTGCCCCCCTTAGTCTATCGTCTGTGAAAGATCTGTCGAATGCGTATTTCGACACCTTCAACCGGGTATATCCATTTATCGACCGCGACTTTTACTTCCTCAGTACCCTTGCCGTTGTAGTCCGAGAAGGGTTTGGCCACGACATTGAATCCTGCCTTGTCCTGAATGTCATGGCATTGGGATGCATGGGATTCAAAGCATACGAAGAGGGTGGTTTTGAGAATCCGAATCAAGCTTCGATAACTCCAATTATCCGACACATCATTGAAGAAGAAATCGCCGGCCTAAGCTTTTTCAATGAAGCTCGGAGACGAGTGGGCTTCTGCCTCTCCGAACGGGACATCCAGGCTTGCCAGTATTACTTGACATCGGCCGTGTTCTTTGCGCAAGCCATGCGGCCAGTTGATAAATGGTTGGAGGCCAGTCGGGCGGCAGTTATATGTACTGCGTACTGGAAGTGCCCACCCGAGCCCGTGGACGAGTGGCTTGCTGATATGCATGCAAGACTATTCTGGTGCTCGCTCATGCTTGAGAGTCTTGTCGTCCAAGAGTTGGAGTTGCCGCCCAGCGGGCTGAAAGCGTGGGAAGAGGACGTACCTCTTCCAAAATTCACCACGTATCCTTATGCCAGCGGTTCGCGGCCACAACATTCGGATGACTCGTTCTATCACTACCATTTCCTGGCACAGATTGCCCACAGAATCATCCTCAATAGGATCAGGGATGAGCTGTTCCTCAGCAACCCTTCAACCAAAGTTGCAGAAGAGCTCCGCCACCAGCTTGAGCAATGGCGAGCCAACCTCCCTCAGGCGCTACGCTACGCCAGCGATCGGGAACAGCAAACCTTTGACTGCCCGGCTGACGCTGTGGTTGTTGCTTTACTTCAAATGCGCTACAGGGTGTCAATTTTCCATCTGGGGCGACCATTCCTGTATAAAGCCATCCAAAATCCCGCCTCGGTCAACGACACCGAGCTAAAGTTGTGTGCAGAAGCGCTGGAGTATGCCATGGATTGGCACATGACATTGGATGTCTGTGCAAGGATGCACAACTTTGAGCCCTTGAAATACTTTGCATGCGGACAATTCTTTGGGCAGCTACTCATTTTCTATGCCTTCAAACACTCACCTGACCGCCGGCTGAGAGACAGCCTTCCGCCCGGATTCGAAGCCTGGTGCACCACGATGCTAAGATTCATTTACGATTTTGTTGATTCGAGTCCGACTATTGCCAAGGATTTGGAATTACTCTCCTCATTGTATCATATTCCTGATGGATGAGAAGTGGCGTGTCACTGGAAGAATCTCTCCTCACATATTGGTCCACCATGGGTTCAAGTGGGCACCAAGCAGACCACCAAGACCCAGCAGCGAAGGGCCAGTGGATTTTGACTTCGGGGCAGAGGAAGCTCTCTCCTCATTTTGAAACGCGGGGTTTGTCCGACCTGGGCCAGTGGTGACTGCGTTCGAAATGCCCAATTTGGTATTCCGAACCTATGGTGGGAGAGCTCTCCACTGCAAGCCATGCTCAAGATCGTCATGAAGACGGACCCAAAACCTCATAATTGCAGAGAAAGAATCTTCTTCATTCACACAGACCCCAATACTGAACAGCCCATCCATTTCAATTTACTGCCTCAATAGACGCCAAAAGCAATCATCCCCCACCATGAGCGTGCAGGTGCAATCCGCAACTGACCCGGGTCTCACACTGTCGAAAGATCGTTGCGAGCCTGGCTCTGTGAACATCCCGCTCTGTAAATGGCCAAAGACGACACAATCTACTTCGGTCGACCCTGATGCTGTTGCTACAAAAATAGTTGACGCAATAAATGCTGCCCTACAAAACGAGGACACTAAATCAATTGCACAGCTGTTTCTCGAAGACGGCTACTGGCGTGACCACCTTGGTCTTTCCTGGGAGCTGCATACAATCAAAGGAAAGGACAAGCTCGCAGGCTTTTTTGCTGACAATGGTTGCCCTTTGACGACGATTGCAATCGATAAGACCACTGCATATCGTTCTCCTCAGCTGGGAGCTTTCGATGGCACAGGTGACGTGAAAGGCATTCAATTCTTTTTCAACTTCACTTCCAAAGTCGGGACTGGTCAAGGCGTCGCTCGCTTGGCTGAAAGGGATGGCCAGTGGAAGATCTTCACATTCTTCACCACTCTTCGCGAGATTGCGGGACACGAAGAAAATACAGGCCCGAGGAGGCCCAAAGGAGTCGAACATGGCGGAAAGCTGAACCGAAAGAACTGGCAGGAGAGGAGACGTGATGAGATTGATTTCAAGGATCAGGATCCTACCGTTATAATCATCGGCAAGTGCCAAATCAACAGCTTTAGAATACTGATCGGATACTGATTGTTGATTGCAGGTGCCGGCCAAGCTGGGCTGACGGCAGCAGTTCGCTTGAAGATGCTCGGGATTGCCACCCTGATTGTTGACACCGAAAACACGATTGGTGACAATTGGCGCAGACGGTACCATCAGCTCGTTCTTCATGACCCAGTTTGGTACGATCATATGCCCTACCTGAGATTCCCACCAAACTGGCCTATTTTCACACCAAAGGACAAACTCGCCGAGTTTTTCGAGTCGTATGCCAAGTTAATGGAGCTGAACGTTTGGGTCAAGACGAAGATCGAATCGACCTCATGGGATGAGGGCAAGAAACAGTGGACGATTACCGTCAAGCGCACCAAAGAAGATGGCAGCACCGAGAGCCGCACCCTGCATCCCAAGCACGTCGTTCAATGCACAGGTCATTCTGGCAAGAAGAACTATCCCACCGTCAAAGGAATGGACGGTTTCAAAGGTGATGTGCTCTGTCATTCTTCTGAATTCAAGGGAGCACGCCCGAACGGCAAAGGTAAGAAAGCAGTAGTGGTTGGGTCCTGCAATTCAGGCCACGACATCGCCCAGACCTTCTATGAAAACGGCTACGACGTCACAATGGTGCAAAGATCCACAACCTGTGTCGTCTCCAGCGAAGCGATCACCAACATCGCGCTCGCTGGGCTGTACGACGAAAACGGTCCCCCTGTTGACGATGCAGATCTGTGGCTGCATAGTCTGCCTAGTGAAGTCCTCAAAGCCCTGCAGGTCAAAGTTACCGAGTTACAAAACCAGCATGATGCGGAACTCCTCAAAGGGCTCGAGAAAGTCGGCTTCAAGGTCGACAAGGGACCGGAGAACGCAGGGCTCTTCATGAAATACTTCCAACGCGGCGGCGGATACGTGATAGAAGTTGGGGCAAGTCAACTTATTATCGACGGGAAGATCAAAATCAAGCAAGGCCAGGAGGTGGAGAAAATCCTGCCTCGCGGACTCCGCTTTGCCGACGGTAGCGAGTTGGAAGCCGACGAGATCGTGTTCGCAACGGGGTATAAGAACATGCGCACGACCGCAAGGGACATCTTTGGCGATGAGGTCGCCGACCGGGTGGGCGATGTCTGGGGTTACGACGCCGAGGGCGAGATGCGGACCATTTGGAGACGGACGGGCCATCCGGGGTTCTGGTTCCACGGCGGGAACCTGGCGCTGTGTCGGTACTATTCCAAGTTGCTGGCCTTGCAGATCCAGGCACTGGAGGTAGGGATCGCGAAGTACTGACTCGTTACGTGGCATATGTTTGGTGAAAAGCTACATGAGGTGGTGCTTGGGACCACGAGGCTGAAACACAAGGCTGACGCATGAGGCTGGAAGATATAAGGGCGACTCACGCACATCCAGTGCCCGTCTCGCCATTCAACACTGAAACTAATGGCATCCATTGTCCACGGTGTACTGAGTATCCTATAGGATCTGACCATTTATCACACCGGCCTGCAGTCTCCATATTACATCAATACTCTACAAGGCGCCCTTCGTATACAAGGGCCACACATAACCGTCAAGTCCCCACCCTTCCAATAATCAACCTGAAGGCGTCCATTTTCTGTGGTGTACTGTGTATGATCTCTATCAATCATTCATCACGGGGTCCTTCAATCCTCCATATTCTATCTATCCAACACTCAAGCTGATATCCATTATCAGCGGTGTACTGCATATACTCTCCACCATTGCTCACGGTGCCCTTCAGTGCTCTATCTTGACGCCTGTGTGTGCGAAGCTGAAAGGTGTTTGGGGAGATTCGAAGAGGAGTTTGAAGTTAGATTGAACAACTGAGGTGAAGAAGGAAGAAAGGTAAGACAGAGGAAACCTCGGTGGAGAAATTACTGGATGCGAGAAGAAGGAGAAAAATGCAAGCAGGCTCCCCCCCCCACAGTTGGGTGTATAAGCATCCACCCTGTATATGAGCATGAAGCCAGCCTGGTCGGCAAGCTTCCCACCCAAAATGACACGATCAGACATTGAATACCGCGCATGCACTCAACGCAGCCTTTCCCTGTCGCAGACGTGCTCCGGCCCCCGATTTCACCGCGGGTGGACTCCCTGCACCTGGATCAAACTCTAGCACTAATGCCATACACGCCGTACGCCGTGTATATGAGTCGTGAATGTCTCGATATCTCTGCAATTCGATCTTCCGTTTGGATCCTTCATCAAGGGTATTACGTACACAAAAGCGTCGAGACCATATCTGTGGTGGTAGTTGGTGCTTGTTCCTGCGATTCAGCCGGTAGGAGCCGGTGTCGTCGTGGCTGTTGCTCATCCTCAGTCTCTCGGGCCTCCTCCCGGTCATCGTCTCTCTGACGTTGTCTTGCTTGTTCGGCCTGTTGTTCTGGAGTCACCGCGACCGCCTCCTCGCCACAATGCGAGCACGGAGTGTTCCTATCGTGGACCTCTCCATGTTGTGCCGGTTCTGGAGTTGTGGTTCGACGAGGTGGTGTCGAGGGATCCACGACGGTTGCGTATGCGCGCCCCGATTTGTCGGAATAGACTGAGGACCTGCTGGAGAGTATAGATGGACAAAGCTTTGTTGCTTCTCACGGGTTGGCGAAATATACACGGAGAACAGACATAGCTGGCTGCAGCAGCGCTACTAATCAGAATTTAACCACGTAAAAAACGCACCACTGTCTCAACGGTCCATCTCCCTACGGCACCAGGATGCCTCATGGGCTTCTAGTATGCGACCGTAACGTTACCGCGAATGCATTGGTCAGTTAGGTTGAAAATTGGCAGGAAGTGGGGAGACAGAGTCCTTCGTGTTGTATATCTATCTGTCCATCCGTCTGTTTTTTGTGTGCTGTCCGTACTCCCTCCCTCGTTCTCATGAAGGGATATCAGCGAGGTCTCAAGTAGTTCTCATTCCAGCACATGTTGACCGTCTCCAACCGTAAGCGCCAGAACACCATGCTCAACAATTTTCGGGTTTTCAGCACACCGGGGTTTTGTACAAACGATCCCCTTGGCTCCTTTCCAAACAAACACAAACATGATCCCGTAATAAAAGTGGACTGGAAGAGCTTCAGTTATGGCTCCGGTGATCACGCACGCTCTGGAACAGGAAAAGAAGAGGCACGTATAGACCAGAAATCCCCATGGTCTCGTGTCTTTCACGTGCTTGTCTTCCCTGCCTCAGCTTCTGCATTGGCTTAGACCTTGACCTTGTCCCCCGCCTCTGCCTCTGCTTCCAATGCCGCAATCTCCTCCAAAGCGGCAATAGCGTCCTCGTCATCCTCCCCGTCAAACTCTTCCTGCTGCACGATTTTCTTTCCGTTGTTCTTCTCAGGCAGGTCCGTGGCCGGTCCAGAGTTTTCGGGCTCTTCCTTCTGCGTCTCTGTAACTTTGATCGGCTCCTCCACCGCTGGCGCCTTGATGGCTTGCTGCGGCACATCCAAGTCCCAGTTTATGATCCCCTCTTTCCCGTAGCGTGTCTCCAACCAATCGTTGGTCTTTCTGAAATGTCCGCAATCATAGAAGCCCCGGCTCGCACTGAGCGGGGAAGGGTGGACACTTTTCAACACCAGATGGCGCGCCCCCGTGATCTTTTCGCACCGCTTCTGCGCCGGATTGCCCCATGCCAGAAACACCACGCCGCGGGTGCGCAGTTTGACAACGGTATCGATAACCTTTTGAGTGAACTTCTCCCAGCCGTGGTTGGCGTGCGAGTTGGCCAGACCGGCACGCACGGTCAGGCAGGTATTCAGGAGGAGGACCCCTTGGTTCGCCCACGGAGTAAGAAGACCGCCGTTCTTGGGCGGTGGGTTGAAACTTGGGTAGTCCTTCTTTATCGCGGTGTAGATGTTCTTTAGTGAGGGCGGTGCGGGTGTGGGTGGTCGCACGGAAAAGCAGAGACCATGCGCCTGGTTGTGACCGTGGTACGGATCTTGGCCCAGGATCACGACGCGGACTTGATGGAGAGGACAATGCCGCGACCTGGTGAATTATTGTGTCAGTCGACCAGCTGCGGAACCAGGGTGGGTGCAGGGCTTACCAGCTGTAGACATCCTCCAACGGCGGATAGATCTTCTGCTTGGAATCGATCTCCTTCTGCAAAAACCGTTTCAGATCCAGAAAGCTCGGTGTCACAATCTCCTCTTTCAATACAGCCAGCCAACTTGGATCCAGTGTGTCAATCTCCAATTTGAGGAGCTTCCTCTGCTCATCCGTGAGACCTGCTACCCACTTGTCCTTGTCGAATTTCGGTGCTGGAGGCTCGCTCGACACTAGGGCCTGTGATGTTGAATTCGCTCCGCCTACCGGCGTGACTTTTGGAGGACCAAAGAAGGAAGTAAGACTGCCATTCTTCTTGGGTTTCTTTGCGTCATCGGGTGAAGAGGTGGGTGGATCTTTGCGTTTGTAGAACGACATTGCAGAGGGGTGGCAATGCCGCCTAGGGACAGCTCTGGGGAAGAACGGTGAAATCAGAGAACCGAGACGATAAGACACACGAGAGCCTAGCATGCACAAATCTTTGACTCAGATATATGGTCAGGAGCTGGCGAATTGTACTTTGGATTTTCATATGTTTCGGTGAAGCAAGACGCGGAGTCAAGCTACCGAGCGTCGCGCCGTGACGCGTAGACTGCACAAGGCTCTTCTTCAGCCTTGCAGCCACGCGATAAGGCTAGAGTGACGCTACTGAGGTGGAGGAGAATGGAGAGGCGCAAAATCACCCACGATGTGTTCAGCCTGCTAACCAGAAGGGGGATCAGCTTTGTCATTAGAGTGGTCCCTATGATGCAAAGAATTTCTATCCATCATTCAAGAAACAGACTGCTGGCAATTGCTCGTGATGCCAGCTGAGAAAACTCCATCCACAGGTATTGACTGTCGTAAAAGGGGCGCCAGCCACCTGTTTGCCTTGCAAATGAGTTATCCATCCCATTTTGGGTATATCGTCACCAAACCCAGTCAAGCTCCTCCAAGACCATTATGAACAAAGACGAGCAAAGTCGGAAATCGGAAATCGTCAAAAAACATTGATACACGGGCCAGAGGCCGATTGCAGGCACCCGCGGCTAGTCCAGCATAATGACCTCTTGTTTTTGCGCGCTGTTGGCGTTCACTTTGTGATTTGGTGGCATCGCTCTTCCTCCAGGAACATTGGCTTGGGGTCTTTGGACCTTGACATTTGCCCCATTGGGAATTGCACTACCAGGTGCTTGTATCTTGCCTGGGGGAGCTTTCATGGGAGCAGAAACTCGGTTATTGGGACCATTCGGCACCTGGGCATTGTTTGCGTTGGGGTTGCCTGGAGCAGCCTTGGCCTTGTTGGACGCCTGGTTGTTAGACACCTTGCCTTCGGACGCTTTCGCCAGTTTAGCCCACTCCCACAGGAGATCATGCATAGCTTTCAGCAGAGGCTCGGGCTGGTCAACCATGCAAGCCGCCGCTTTATCGAGCGCAAGCCACTTTGATTGTCCGTCTGACTGAGTAAAGATTTCCTGCTTCAGCTTTGCCCCCAACTCTGGTGTCGAGTAAGACGGCCTAGAGTATGATTGGAACTCCTCAAGCGCTGCGCGCACCAGCCACATTGGTTTCCTTGACACGTTGATGTGGTGCAGGATCTCCAAGCGTGCCAGCATATGTGGTTGGGAATCGGCCTTGACATCTTTAGGCGCTTGTCCTGCCGGTGTGAAATATTGAATCGCAAAAGCCGTCGCATTCCTGACCAGGACATGCACCCGCAAGTGGTCTTCTTGCTCTTGCAGATCCGGTTGCTGCTGCGTCTCAGAGTCCAATCCATGTTTCTCCTGAAGCTTTTGGAGATAATTTAACAATGGAAGTGTCAAAGTCAATGAGGTGAGGAAGTCGCGGATTCTGGCGGCGAATGGGCCGCGGCTGGCGGCAATCAGTTTGGTGTACTGTGCCGCGAGGTGTTGATGTGGATTCTTCCCAGGCGGCAAGAAATCAAGCTGCGGTGCCTGATTGCCGCTTGGAAATCCAATTCTGAGTTCGAGTTCGGCAGGTGCCCCTTCGTGATACGATACCGTAAAACTGGAATTCGATATCGTTTTCAATGTCAGTCCTGGGAGACGATGGATTTGCTCAACTGTCGAGACCACCTTTTCAAGATCCATCGCTTTGTCGACAATCTCCGGAATTGCAGCTTCCGCTATGGCAGTCGAAACTCGAATTATAACGGTCTTGTCCTCCGGATTCAGGGAGACGCTAGCATCAAGGACAGACACCTCTAGACGTCTAAGCACCGCAGAACTTGCCCGGTATTGATACTGAGCGACTGCCCTAACTTTGTTCGTCAATCGATCAACTCCACCGAAACGGACTTTGATACCCTTTTGTAAAGTACGAGACTTGGGCGGACCGCCGGTCATTTGCGAAGCAGTGACGCTGCCGGAAGCGATGGGTTGCACAGGTTGCTTTGAAAAAGCCGGCCTGGCCATATCCAAGTCAAATGATATTTCAGGTAATTCGTAATCCCGTCCGAAAGTAGGTAAGGGTCGTAGATCAAACTTCTCCTTCCTCTCCCTGAAGAAGTCGGCATTGCGCTCTAGGAAAATCAAACCCATCAAGTACTCCGCAAGTCGATCGAAATATGCAGAAGATAGTTCTTCTTTGACCTCTATCCTCTGCTTGCGGAGAACTCTATACCGAGTCTGAGGGTTCGTAGCGCCGGCGGAAACTTGCTGCAATAACCACCAATGATCTCCATCTGAGGCGTGTGTGATTGCTAGGGTAAAGTCCAGTGTCCATTGGTTCTGGCGGAACATGTTCATTCTCGACACTGGCCCTCCAAACAGTGCTCTCGCCTCGGCTTGGCTGAACTTGAAGGAACGCAACCCTTCCCAGGAGGTGCCCAAAATACCAACAAGAACCCTCGTTTCCATGACGCTGCACCTGTAGTTGAGAAGCTTGGAGACAACGTCATCTGCCACACCTTGGACCCGATTGACCTCGTACTGAAGTCGTTCCCTTCTCTCTGTGACGGGGCTGAGAACAAGCAGTCCTGTTACAGCATCGATTTTCACTTGGAGATCTGAAGATCGAGAGAGCTGCATCATCAAGGAGCACTCTTCCGGATCTTCATAGGAAAGCGATTGCTCCATGAAGAGTTCGGCATTCGCAAAGAGTGGCGTGAGAATGAGTTTGTCATAGATGTTGTCCAGGATCTCCGTTATGTGCTGTGCGATCACCTGCCGGAGAATGGCATCAAAGCTGAGCAGTGCATCATTCAGGCGTAATTGCAAAGAGTCCACTCTTTTGCCCTGACGCATCCATTTGATGTCGAGAAAAGGCGGCGAGTCCATCTTGGTAATTTTCTGCTTCTCCCGACCGCTAGCGATGCCAACCTCAACCCAGCTTTTCCCAAATTGTCTCTCAGGCCAATACTGCACGATGAGGTTCCGACGAATCAGTTCGACGCGTAGATTGCCGGCCCATTGATTTCGAGCCAAGTCGAGCGCTTGCTTGTGGAGTTCAGCCAGTTTGTAAGACAAAGCCAGCTCATGCAGAAAGTCATAACACCCTTTGAGCCCGTCTCGATCGATGTTGGAATTCGCGTATAGCTCGATCTCTGCGTGTAGACTATCGGGAATGTGAGCGGATGGTTGGAAAGAAAACCGAAAATCAACCATGCGAAAGGGAGCGTCTTCGCTATCGCCTAGTATGGAGACATCCAGTTCGAACTCATTGGGCACGATGAAAGTGGCACGCCCATCATGAATTCGGAATCTTCGCAGCTGAGGAGGCAAGTCGTCCGAAAGTGCTAGCTTGACGCTCAACGCCCGGTTGAGAGACTGGAGGATTCGAAGTATCTGTCTGCTGGACAGGTTCTTCTGTGGTACATAACCCAGGCGGGGGAAATTGAGCACGCTGCCCCTCGACAGGACTTCGGCGGCTGTTTTGAGGTCGGGATTGGGGATTTGGAAACCTGAAGATTCCTGCTTGAGAAGGGCCATCGATCCGATAACATTCCAGTACGCTTCTCGGCGTTTCATTAGCCAGTAGTTGATGGAGATGGTCTTGCTCACTTCCTCCACATTCTTGCTCCATTGCAGCAATACCAGAAGTTTTATAAAATCCGCCTTTTGATCGTTTGAGAACTTCAGTAGCCGATCCTTTTTGTCCAAATTTGCCTTGGACTGATTGTTGGGCAGGCCATTGGGCAGGAGTCTTGCTTGTTCCGGTGGCAGTTCAGGGACAGGCACTGAAGCTAACTGCGTCACCAAATCAGATAGGCCGTTCCAGCATGATTGGGACGCCCGATTTATCAGAGCGGCCATCGGCAGGTAACTATCTTGAGAGATAAGCTGCAAGATCTCGGCCGGCGCTTGTTCTTGAAGGTGGGCGACATCGTTGCCTCTGTTGTCGGGCGGTTGCTGATTTGGCTCCAAATCTCCATTTGCATAGCTTCGCGTATGGTCGATCGGAGGCGGCGGCGCATTTGGGGGCAACAATCCTTGCTTTAGCTGCCCGGATTCAGGCATGGAATCTGCGACGGTCTGTTGGAAGCCATTTGCGATTTGCTCCCCGTTGGCCGCGGGCCTTTCCCCGTTCATATTGAAGTGAAATCAACCATCAAGCAATGCATGGCCGGCACGCCTGGGACGTGCGCCCTCGACGCCGATTGAAAACCCGAAATTGCAAATCACCTTTTGTGGTTCTTTCTTCCCTGCGCTCCCCAATTCAAGTGCGCTGAGCGTAGTCAGTTCGGGCGCAGTCGAACAAGCCTGGTTCTCGGATTTTGTAGTGCGCAAGTCTCGACCGACAGCGATATCGAAGGGGAGGTAGGTGGTGACGGCCGTTGGGCGTAACAACAAGGGAGGAAGGATGCTGGAGGAAGGCGACTTCGAGGTTGCGGTTTGTCCGTTTGCAAAAGAGCAATTTTGTCAATGACAGGGACGGCCCACGAGGCCAGCCGGTGGTATCGAATCAGGCGCGCAAGCCGACACTCTTGCGCCGGAGTTTAGGCGACTTGGTGACTGTGACAGTATGGGAGAGTAACTGAATTGTGGTTGAGTTCATGTATGAAGGGATGACTGCATGTAGTTGGGATGGAATGATGGATGAAATGAATGAGACCCGCGCGGAAGTCGGCTGTCAAAGGATCAGGCACAGCACTGGCAGCACAAAGAACCCGGCAACTAGGCCAAGGCTGCATTCAAGCCGGCGCCAAGCAGCAGCGCGGGTGATACAGACGCGGATTGGACAGCGGCTAAGGCGTCTGGGAAGGTTGAAAAAGCAGCAAGACTGATGCTTAGAAGTAGATTAGCCTGGATTTACGTGAGGGACGAAGCATTTGGTACTCGCACCTCAGCTAACCAAGGTAGACAACCCCTATCGGGCAAGGTATGTCCCTAGATCAAGACGCAGCATGCCAACTCAGTTAGTGCACTCCCGTGTTGCGCTACCCTTGGGCCTTCGGTAAATGCCGATTTACTTCTTTTCCCAGTGCTCTAGATTCACTTGGGCGTCGAGGACAGCAAACGGAGAAAGACTCCGCCTGCTATTATTCTCCATCATTATTCTTCCTCCTTTCAACCATTGATGTTTCCTTTCTGCATCGTCAGCCTTAAATCAGGGGACGAGATCTGTGCCTGCGACTCTGAGACACATGCAGCCAGAAGTATCCAGTTCACACCCTTTCAGGATGATGTCGCCGAGCAAGTTCCAAGTGACACATCTGATTGGTTCTTGATCTCGAATCTGCGGACATGGATGATAGTTCAGCTACTGCTATCCAGGTGTACGCCATCCCATGGACGCCATCCTGTGGCCCGAAGCAAGTCATTGGAACGAGGGTGCTCCTGGACGGCCTTTGGTAGGCTGCACAGCCCATGGCGATGCCAAAACAATCCAAGATCACCGCCTTCTAGCCCACCTGGTGGTAGTCGACGGACTCTCAGTGGTCATGAGATAAGTCCTCTTAGTAGCAGTCTTTCGATATGCTTTCGGACGAGTTTGAGGTGCTAGTTGCGCGAAACAAGAGATATGGACACAGATATCAGCTGGTTCAGAAAGAGACCAAGGGGCGATCCTGCTCGAATAAGAAGAACCGCGCATCCCTCTGACGGTGGATCTGCTCTTGAAGCATCCATTAATGCTACCTCTAGGCGTTAGAACACCGCAATTTTCACATTCTGGCCTAAGCCGACCCGCTGACTTCTCGCGCGCGTACGCCAAAGATAAAGAGTCTACAACCCTCTGCAATGATCGATGATTCTTTCCTCTGTTCCGACTTCTGAGATGGAGGAAGAATTGGGAGTTTGGAAGGATCTGATAGTGTAGAGCAGGTGTACGCGGTAGGCTGATGGTGGAGCTTTGGGGGGGCTCCCTTGAGGAAACATGGTGAGTTCGCCTTCCGCCAATCGCCAAACCTAGAAGGCCCTCGGCAGGCCTACGAGGGACTGGCCACCTCGAAACCCATCATCTTCTCGACTGTCAGATATGCCTTGACCTTGTCTTGCAACCCTTTGTACTCGCATTTCTTATTCCCAAATATTTCTCCTCTCATCATCACAACAGGTCCCCCGCCATGATCCTCTCTCGGCTGCCGCCCGTCAGCGACCACCTCTGTCCCGCCAGTCGTCTCATCAGTCCCAAATCAGCTTGATTTCCCCAACACCTTCCGTGGAAGCAGATGACGAGCGCGAATCCTCGTGGGGTTATTCGGATTCCGACATGGGTGACTTCACAGAACCGGAAGCGGAGATGAGGTACGCGGATGAAGATACCAGGCCGACAAGCCAGAAAGAGCTATGGGGTTGGTACTCGTACGGCTGGGCCGCAGAGGTCTTTGCCATCTGTGCCATGGGTGAGCATGACATCTGGGAACTATTTGCTTTGCATTTCCCCATTGACCTCATTATTCAGGGTCGTTTCTACCAATTACCCTCGAACAACTGGCCAGGGAACGAGGAGTCCTGTTGAAAGATAAGACAACACCCTGTAGCGCAGGCTGGAAAAGCGACCATGGCACCTCGCCGAACGAAACCGTCTTCGATTCTCCTACACACCGACACAATGAGCTTCCGGCCTGTGTGGTATACATTTTGGGTGCCGAGATCAACACTGCGAGTTTTGCCATGTATACCTTTTCGATCAGCGTCCTGATCCAAGCTCTCCTCATCATCTCCATGTCCGCGGCAGCCGATCACGGCAGGTTTCGGAAGACATTCCTTCTCGCCTTCGCTTTCACTGGAGCGATTGCTACGGCCCTCTTCATCACCGTTATACCCAAGGTCTATCTCCTGGGAGCCCTTTTCGCCATCGTTGCAAACACATGTTTTGGGGCGTCGTTTGTGTTGCTGAATTCTTTCTTGCCCTTGCTAGTACGACATCACCCGTCTATCGAGCGAGACCATGAAGAAGATCGGGCGGCAGGCAACGACGATGAATACGTCGAACATGAGGACCACGTCTTGACGAGCTCGACGTCAGGGCTCTTACCTCGGGATCACCCCGACCATACCTCTCCCGCCCAGGAATCTCCGGCCGCCATCTCGCCCGCGCTGAAAATGTCCACCAAGATATCGTCGAATGGTATTGGCATTGGATACATTGCAGGATTATTCGTGCAAATTATTGGTATTGGCATAGTCGCCGCGACAAAATCCACTCTGTTGTCCTTGAGGTTGGTTCTCTTGCTTGTGGGACTATGGTGGTTCGCATTCAGCATTCCAGCGGCTCTATGGCTTCGACCTCGACCGGGACCGCCCCTACCGACCGAGTTGACAGGGCGCTACGCCTGGGTGGCATATGTTACGTATGCCTGGAAAGCACTGTTCACAACAATTGGGCACGCCAGAAAGCTGAAGGATATTGTGATCTTCCTTTGCGCTTGGTTTTTACTCAGCGACAGCATCGCCACAGTGAGCGGGTAAGTCTTGAACCCTTTTTTTCTCTGAAGAGTTTAATGTTAAGGGAATGCAGGACAGCGGTGCTCTTCGCCAAAACGAGTCTTGGGATGAGTACCCCAGCCCTTGGTTTGATCAACGTCATTGCGACACTAGCGGGTGTCATTGGTGCATTTTACTGGAGCTTCATCTCTCGGATATTCAACCTTCGCGCATCCAGGACGATTGTTGCGTGCATCTGCTTGTTTGAGATTATTCCTTTGTATGGACTCTTGGGGTTTATTCCTGCCATCAAGCGGTACGGCGTTTTTGGCTTGCAACAGCCATGGGAGATGTACCCCCTGGGTGCAATATACGGGTTCGTTCTTGGTGGGTTGTCGTCGTACTGTCGAGCATTCTTTGGCGAATTGATCCCTCCGGGTTTCGAGGCAGCATTTTACGCCCTGTACGCGATAACAGACAAAGGGTCCAGTATCTTTGGCCCGGCCATTGTTGGCGCAATCACCGATCGATATGGGGAGATACGACCTGCGTTTGTCTTTCTAGCAGTACTTATCTTCCTCCCGCTGCCGTTGATGTTATTGGTCGATGTTGATCGCGGCAAAGCCGAGGCATATCAAATGGCGTTGGAGCTCGAAGGACGCCGCAAAGCAAGAGATGAGGATACAAGATACAGGACGATACCTACCATAGTGCTCTCGGAAGAGGAGGACTGAGCTTACATCTGTTGCAAGAAAGTGGCTCGAGGGCGGTCGTGATCTGTGGCTGGCGAGGCTGGGTCCTGGGGTTCTCTTATCGAATACTCATCATTGCTTAGAAATACCAGGCAATAAAGTCCTCCTGCTATTTTGCCGCCTGAGACGCTCAAGCGCCCTAAAAGGCCAGAAGGTCCATCCTAGTGTATTAGCCGCGTCTCTCGAGGGTGTCCAGTTGAGTTCAACCACGATTCTGGAAACGGGACTGTAAGGAATCTATCGTTCTTCAAGGACGACTGCGCGAGAGCCATTGCCAGTGTGTAGGCTAGCGAGCTGTTTACCCCCACAAGAGGAGGCGCTGAGGACCCCTGACTTGTGAGTTCCGCGTTTCAGGGTCAACGACTCGGCGGAAAGGGGCTGCAGCTGAACTTGAAGAATGGGGCGAGTGAATGCGTGTCACCCGCATGTGGAGTTGGTACCTAGCTCGCTAGGTAGTGAAGCCCCAAAAAAGTAGTTGACACCTCTCCTCAATGAGGTGAGAGCGCCAAAACTGCTAGTGACTTGCTGGTGTTCACTTTACCAGAAACTGAGCCTCAAGAATAAAGGGTTCAGAGTCCCCTGATTCTCGAAAACCTTACACCTGAATCATCTATCCGATTTTTCCATTCCTTTGTGTCCCTCGAAACGTCTACGATCGCTCTCTTCCCCACTGTACACTCGGTCCCAATCATCGTCTCATCATGCGAACAATCGCATCTCTGGCTGCGATCAGCCTTGCCTTTGCTGGCATCTCGGCGAGTGAAGTCCATGACCTAAAGAAAGATAACTTCAAAGACTTCATCTCCCAACATGATCTGGTACTAGCCGAGTTCTTTGCCCCTTGGTGTGGCCACTGCAAAGCTCTGGCACCTGAGTATGAAGAGGCCGCAGCCACGCTGAAAGAGAAGAACATCCCTCTTGTGAAAGTCGACTGCACGGCTGAGGGCGATCTGTGCAAGGACTATGGTGTCGAGGGCTATCCTACCGTCAAGGTCTTCCGGGGCCTTGATAACATCAAGCCATACCCAGGCGCTAGGAAGGCTCCTGCGTAAGTCACAATCCAAAACCCCAAGGCATGTATGCGACTAACGTTGAACAGCATTGTCTCATACATGACCAAGCAGCAACTCCCTGCTGTCTCCCTGCTCACCCCTGATACTCTCGAAGAATTCAAGACTACAGACAAAGTCGTCGTGGTAGCGTACATTTCAGCCGACGATAAAGCCTCCAACCAGACCTTCACTTCGCTCGCTGATTCGTTACGGGATGACTACCTCTTCGGTGCCTCCAATGATGCCGCACTTGCCAAGGCAGAAGGCGTCAAGCAACCCGCTGTTGTGCTCTATAAGGACTTCGACGAGGGGAAAAACACATTCACAGAGTCGTTCGATGAGGACGCTATCTCGAAGTTCATCAAGACCGCCTCGACTCCCTTGGTCGGTGAAGTTGGTCCAGAAACCTATGCTGGCTACATGGGTGTATGTGTTCCCTCGGAAAATCACAAAGCTTTGGTACTAATGTCTTCGACAGGCTGGAATTCCTCTCGCGTACATCTTTGCTGAAACCCCCGAAGAACGATCCTCCCTGGCGGACGCTCTTAGGCCTGTCGCTGAGAAATACAAGGGCGCCATTAATTTCGCAACCATCGATGCTAAGGCCTTTGGCGCTCATGCTGGCAACTTGAACCTGCCTACAGACAAATTCCCTTCCTTTGCAATTCAAGAGACGGTGAAAAACGAGAAATATCCCTTCACGGGCAATGACCTCACTGAGAAGAAGATTGGTGCTTTCGTCAAGGACTTTGTTGCCGGCAAGCTCGAACCAAGCATCAAATCAGAGCCCGTTCCAGAGAAACAGGAGGGGCCTGTCACAGTTGTTGTCGCCCATTCTTACAAGGAAATTGTTCTCGATGACGCCAAGGACGTATTGATCGAGTTCTACGCTCCTTGGTGTGGACACTGCAAAGCGTAAGTGTCTACTGACATGGGAGGTGCCATGGCTAATAAGTTCCAGTCTCGCTCCAACGTATGAAAAGCTAGCAGAGCTCTACTCCTCAAGCGATCTTTCCTCTAAAGTCACCGTGGCCAAGATTGATGCCACCTTGAACGACGTTCCCGATGAGATCGCTGGCTTTCCCACCATCAAGCTGTACCCTGCTGGCGCCAAGGACTCTCCTGTCGAATACTCGGGCTCCCGCACCATGGAAGACCTTGCTGCTTTCGTCCGCGACAATGGTAAGCACGGCATTGATGGTATTGCCCTCTCGAAGAAGGACGAGGATGTGGATATGGAAGATGTTTCATCTGCTGCCAGCGACACCATGGCGAAAGCTGCTCCTGCAGCAACGACCGTTGCTGAAGAAGTCTCGTCGGGCGCGGCCGATGCTGTTAAGAGTGCAGTCAGTGAGGCTACAGAGGCAGCCAAGACGATGCTCGCAGATACCGATGAGGGTGGCGTCCAGGAGCATGATGAGCTGTAAACAAGTCCATGCTTTTTGCACTCCCGTGCCTTGTATTTCATGATTGCCGACGAGGGGCGAACGGAGTTTTCCACCTTTCAACTACTATTATTTTGATGTGTTCTCGGAGGAAGATTCTGCACTCTGGGTAAGGCCGGGTCAGTAAGATCAGACAAAAGTACTGGCTTACTGGAGCTTCGTGACCAAGGATTGAAGGTGACGACGTCGAAAACGGATGCGAAGGATGAGATCAGCCGACATTTCCCGTGGCCAAGATGAGAAATGAATGTGCAGCAATCTCTTATGAAGGTCTGGAGGAAATTGACTTGACTGGTCTTCAAGAATCCCAGTGGAGATGAACCAGAGCTTTACCCTGCCATGCGCAAAGCACCTCGGGGACAGTGAAGAATACTCACGCCCTGGAGTCGGTCAATAGTCATGAGCATATGAAGTCAGGTAGAATGGGAATTGAGCAAAAAATGGAAAACGTTTGGTAGAAACATCTCAGGACGCCGTCACAGGCCAAATGATAAAGTTGATGTCGAGCAGCCGCTTCGATAAATTACGCATCGAAGCGTCACAAAGACCGCAGCCAAGTCAACAGGTATCGAATTCTTGCTTCTACACCAGATGCCCCCCCTTCTTCCCTACGAGTGCGAACGCTCCCGGAGCTAGAGTGTTCTTATGGTGACGTGAACCGCCCTTTGCTACGCTATGTTGTGAACCTACCGCCGTAAGCCTCACTCGATTCCTCGGAACTTGAACGAGGACTCCCCTTGCACAAGACTACGAGATTTCTGGGGGTCGCCCCGTTTCAAGAAGCTGTCCTATCCAGCCCCCGAGAGGTTCGCGTCTGGCGACAATCCACGAGTGGGAAACGTACGGCACAGTTCAATCTCTCGGAAAATGAAGTTCTGCAGAGGAACATCGTAGTAATGAAGCTCAATTGGCTGTCTTTCTTTGTCCTTCCAATCGTCGACGAAAAACTCCCACGCGCCATGCTCCGACCGTTATTCTCAGCCAATTTAGAGACACCATACCAAAAAAGAAGAGCAAAGACAACGTCATAGAGTCATAATGCGTGACAACTTGCAATGCAAAATCATAGAGGGCCAAGGATATGAGGATCGCGGTAAATCCAATCTCCGCCCGTGACGCCGCCGCCCTGTCTCCGGTACATGGTCTCGACGTCTTCCTTGTACTGGCGAAGATACGCCTTGAACTCATCGGGATTCATTGTCCTAGCCTTGTCCATCAAGCTGTTGAAGGAAGCCTGTTCCTCGTTCGACGTCGTCCTTAGTGGTGCCGAGGGACGAATAGAAGCACTATCCGACGGTCTGACCAGGGGTGCGGTGGATGTCATTGAGGCGGCGTCCGAGAGGAGGTCGACGCTGCCTTTGGTGGACGACTTTCTGCGGAAGATCCTTTGGAGCAGGGTTTCTTCGGTCTTGATGATGGGGGTTTCTCCGGGGTTGAAGATGGACTTGGTTTCTGATTTGAAAATGGATTTAGTCGTGTTGGAGGACATTGTTGCAAAATCACTTGACTTGAGTGGATGAGATCTCACGATAAAGTAAATATAGCAGGTTCAGGTGTTGGCAGGAAGGTCAGTTTGGTGCGCGCAGTGATCGTATGTTCTCAACTGCTTTGCTTCTTTTGCGTTCGCAACCAGTTTGTTGGACTTATGGTGTCGGTAGGATGTGTGGAACACTTCGTCCTTAAATACTGTGTTTCGCTAGAACATTCCCAAACATCCATCGTATTCGCGTGAGGCTCCGACTGGTCGTTAACTGACTCGTTAGCGAGGAGGGAGAAGATCTCCAATGAAGACTTGGTAGAAGCCTGTGAGGAGCACCGGGAAGGCGGGACGGGTTTCAAGATTGACTCCAATACTAGGCCTCGTAGGTACAACGAGTAGGCCAGGTCATTGATCTGCCCCTCTATTTTTAACTGCTGGCCGATGCAAACGAACTCGACGCCAATCACTTATATCTCTCAACCACTGGTCCCTTTTGTTTTCCCCTCCCTTCGCCTAATTTCATCAACTGGCGCTCAAAGAGCCCGCACCAGAAGGAGGGAGTACCGAGCCATTTGATTCTCCTGCGCAACATGTGCGGTGCGGCTCATTAGGCTGGGGTATCTCGCTAACCAGGCTGTGGACTTCTGCAGGTTGGCCACCCACATAGCCTCCTCCCAACCATTTAGAAGTACTTGGTACGCATCGGGGCCTTTCGGAAAAGAAGAATGCGACTCTGCACGAGCATCAGGAGTCAGGAAGAAACGCGATAACCGAGTTCGAATGCGGACACGAGGTAATCTTCATCCCTTGCAACGAATTCTGGCTACGGGACACACGGGAGACCCTGAGGAATATTCGAGGACCTCTCGTCTAGACGACGAGGCGCCTTCGATGTCATGGTATACTGTCGTGCTCCCAGCAAGGGCTGTGAGCAGTGTCGCAAACGAAAGATCAAGGTAAGTTGTCACATAGCTCTTCAGAGCTTCTTTGCCTGGTTCACAGCAATGTCCGACTCACCCAAACTGGGTTTAACCATTCTGCCAGTGCGACGAAGGGAGGCCAGGATGCCTAAAGTGCGCGAAATCGAAGCAACAGTGCCCGGGCTATCGCAATCTTGTCGATGTCAGGTTCAGAGACGAATCCGACCGCGTTGCTCGCAGACACCGGCAGGATGAACACTCAAGTATGATCTGCATCCCACAACAAGATTTTACTCAGTCTCTGCCACACAATATACAAACTCCTGCAGCTGGACGCCTCGCTGCCTCTCCTAAATTTTCTATTACCATTCCAAATCCCCTATCCCAATCTAGCTATGACCAGGGCGCAAACTTCTTCTTCGCAAAGTACTCTCCAGATGACGGCACGTCCTTCAGTAACTATCATGCTTGGTTGATCAAGTCCTACTTTGAACAAGGGTCCAACAATGTCTTACGGAAGGCCATTGAAGCCGTGGGCATGGCGGGAATGTCAAACGTCTTCTACGCGGCCAATGTCAAATCTCAGGCTCGAGCACAGTATTCTGCAGCCCTAATCTCCATGCAACAAGCTCTGATGGATCCAGTCCAAGCTGTTTCGGACACGACGTTCATGGCTCTGATGTTACTCGCATTTTTTGAGGTATATCCAAAAGGCCATCTAGGTCGAACGCTCAAGGAGCTGTCACTCACTTGCATATAGACCGTCAATTGCGAAAACCAGGATCGATATCCTCATTGGGCGACCCATGTCAGAGCCGGAGCCGCCGTCCTAGAGCTTCGGGGTCAAAAGCAATTCGATAGTGAACGTGGTGGACTGCTCTACGTTCAGTTTCGCTCTTACATTGTGAGTGAATGTTGCTGAAATCTTCCCCTCAAGCGTGGTCGGCCGTCTCATGACAAACATAGCTTCTGGCCTGCATGCAGGAGCGCGTTGCCGTTCCCAACGCCTTGGTCAAGGCAACCTTCAGTTTCCAAACAGGCGCCTTGAGACAAAATTGGCAGCACGCAAACATTGCCAGTCCGGGGTCCATCACTGAGATTTGTATCCGAGTGGCCAACCTCTGCGCAGCCTTGAAAGGTCAAGACGTGACAGATCCACAAGCCATCCGTGCCATAGCGCTGGAGATCGACGCAGACCTCGAGAGTTGGAGAGCAGGTCTGCCCCCGACTTGGGCATACGGTACAGTCGACGTCCCTGATGCTGCCAATGACACCGCTTTCAACAGAAAGAAGCACGTCTATACCAATCTGTGGAACGCGGAGGCATGGAACTCTTGGCGCGCCGTCCGAGTGCTCGTCAACCAGCTCATCTTGGAGAACGAGGCCCGCTCGATCGAGCCCGACAATGCACTGATGGCACTCGCTCTTTCGGTCATTCGGGAGTTGTGCGTTGACATTTGCGTCTCCACATATAGTTTCAGAGACTCTCCACGCACGTATCCCTTCGTCTCGCTGGATGCATGTCCATGAACTAACTACCGCATTTTAGGCATCCTCTCGCTCATGCACTCGCTGTTCCTGGTCGCCCTGGAAGAGCGGAATGATCTCCTCGTGGTTTCTTTCGCTGTGGAGCAACTTCGACGCATCGGGGCAACCATGGGGGTTCGACAGGCAACTTTCATGGCGGATACCGCGTTGAAAAAGTCTCAGGCGATGTTCAGACGAGTCAACGGTTCCTTCACCGCCGATATCGACTCATATGACACTTTTACCCCGTCGCTCGATTAGGGTTGCTGATTGGCGCCTCGCAATGGTACCCTGTATCGGGCCTAGTGACCCCCCCGCTCGGCATGGAAGTGAATCGCCATTCGCTGGCCTCCCTCCTCCACAGCCTTGCAGCTAAAGTGCCCGAGGATAAATATCTCTGCGCTCCCGTCAACCTCAGGGCTACCTCTATCCAACTGCAAATTCCGCGTCTTTAACACTGTACGACAGCAGAACCGGTTGTCGCTCGGTTCTGATAATATCTTTTCGCTTTTGAAGCTTGAAACAAAAGGCAGTCGATCCAGACCACTCCTTTTTTGGCTACACGTTCTGCTTCCTGAAAAGCGCCATGTCCAAGCCAGAGTCCGCTTCGGTCCCCTTCCCCAAGGAAAAGACCTTCAGTTCCTACAACAAGGAACAGGGTAAAGCTTACGCTCAGGCCCGCCGCGACTACCATCCAAAGGTGTATCAAGCCGTAATTGACCACCACACATCCACGGGGGGTGGCCTTGATACACTTCTCGATGTCGGCTGTGGCCCCGGTCTTGCCGCTCGCGGGCTTTCATCCCACTTCGCTCATGTCCTTGGCCTGGACCCTTCCGAAGGCATGATCGCCATCGCTCGCTCCATGGGCATTGTCTCGTCCACGTCTGAACCGGCACGTTTCGAAATCTCCACGGCGGAGGAACTCGGAGCAAACCTTTCTCCGCCTGTTGCGGATGCTAGCGTCGACCTCATCACTGCCTCCAATGCCGCTCACTGGTTCGACATGGCTGGCTTCTGGCCCAGCGCCGCGCGCGTCCTCAAGCCGGGAGGCACCGTTGCAATCTGGACAAGCGGCGAGATCCGTGCTCACCCGTCTATGCCCAACGCTGAGGCCATCCAGGCTGCTATGGATGAGCATCAGGAGCGTGATATGAAACCCTTCATCGAGCCAGGCTCACTTATCGTGCAAAGCCGTTATCTTGATCTCCCCCTTCCGTGGACTCTAGCCCAACCGGTCACCGCATTCGACCAGGCAACATTTGTTCGGAAGGAGTGGGATCCAAATGAAGACTTCTTTGTGGGTCTGCCTGAAGGGGATCTGGACATGTTCGAGAAGGTGATGGCGACGGGGAGTGCAGAGACGCGCTGGCGCCAGGCGCACCCAGACGACGTTGGCACGGAGCGGGATGTGCTTAGAATCCTTCGTAAGAGGATTGAACAACTGTTGCACGAGGCAGGCGTGGAGAAGGGAAAGGAGAGAATGAAGGCCGCCGTGTACGGCGTGCTGTTAATGGTCAAGAAGAAGGTTTAGAGATTGAGCTGCGAGGAGGATTGTAAGGTGGCCGAGCGCGAATTGACGCCACACATACTATGCTCCCTGGGAAGAAGTATTCTAACCCACCCTTGGGCCATCTCACCCACCTCCAGAGTAACCAAGTCAGAAGGGGTTCAGACGTATAATGGGGTAGAACATTGATAACATGTAACATGTTAAATTGGCAGTCGACACGCGCTCAACGCGTCAAGACGTGATTGATAGGCGCCACGCTGTCAGGTGACTTCCGATGTACGACGAGTCACGTGTGGGCTTGCGCGGGGCGATATCTGCTTTCAGATCAACCGCCGCCTCTGCCCCCACCAATTCCCCTGCCATCATTCAAAATCCTAATACCCGACAAACCTCCAGGAGGATTCGATGCAAGTTGTCTGGGAGGCGGACACGGCGGCCTTTGCAAGCCGCAAGAGAGCCGCACGGGCATGCCAGAAATGTCGCGCCGCGAAGAAACGCTGTCACCACACCTTTCAGCGCCCGCCGGAGCAGCAGGCAGATTCTGACGGGCTCGAGAGAGTCCTGCCCAACTTGACGCACAAGGAACCCATCCGCTTCGTTGGGGATCTAAATCCCGAGTCCATACTGACGGACCTGTCGTCGAGGAAGCAAGGCACCCAGAGGATCAGCAGGGTCGGCACCTGGGTTGAACAGTCTCGAGATCTGCAAGATGGGCTCCCCCCAGAGGACCTTGGCCCACCGCTCCCGCAGAAGTCGGGCGACAAGACGCCGCTCAATGTCGAGAAGTATGGCCGGGTTGAAGGCGGTCGGAGGACCCTGACTGGGCATCAACGCAATTACTTGCAAGCCGTGGGAGCGTTTCGAGTTCTGCCCAAGGCAACTCAAGATGCTCTGGTCACCACCTACATTGCGTGTTTTGACGGACTGCTACCAATCCTGAACGGCATCAAACTACTTCGAGACTACACTGAGGGACGGTGCTCGATATTCCTCATGCAGGCCATATGTCTTGTAACCTGCAAGACTGAGGAAGCCGCGCCATATCTGCGACTTTACGACGATGGTCCGCTTCTTGACCCGATCCCATTCGCCCGCAGTCTGCATACGGGGCTGGACGCAGCTATGAAAGCTGATCTGGAACCTGATAGAGTCACCAAAATCCAGATTCTGACCCTGATGCATTTACATAATGATGGACCCGGAGGTATCGAAGAATCCTCATTACACCTGTCCCAAGCAATTCACGATGCCTGGACAGCGGGTCTCCACATCCACACGCCAGGACGATCTCCTAAAGACCAATCGAGCATGCTGTGGTGGACCATCTGGATCTTTGACAAGATCAATGCCTGCCTCGGTGGGCGGCCGATCGTGATCGCGAATCGAGACATCGATATCGCCCGTCCGCCACTGGAAACTGGCGTTCCCAGAAGTAATGTCATCAATCTATGGCTGAGACTGGGGGAGCTTCTGGACGAAGTCATCGAGTTCTACAGACCAACTGCGGATCCGGAATGTACAGGGTGGGAAGCCGAGTTCCCAGCCTATCGGTCGCTGACTGAGGGTATCGATTTGTCCTTACTTCCTGTCTCAGAACAAAGTGAGTGAGCTCTGCTCGTCATCCAAGCCTTTCCTACGCTCATTTTGGTTCACCTTGGCCGTTTATCACTGACAATCTTCCCAGGCATCCTCGAACTCTGTTACCACGTCATCGCGATTCTTTCGTGCCGCGCTGGGGGCCCATCTACGGCCTCGTACGCCCGTCGCATCTCGGCAGCTGATCGGATCCAAGCACTTCTCTCTGAAGGTCGTCATACCTCTCTCCAACCCATTCCCTTGGTGCCTTATGCAGTCGGCCTCGCACTGACGGTCGCATACCGCGGACTCCGTGACAATGCATTCGAAGACACCGATCGTGCGCAGGCCGATCTCGCTACGCGATGCGAGACCTTGGAAGCGCTGAGCATGTATTGGTGGACTGCAGACGCGATGGCTAGGCTGGGGCGGAAGGCGTTGAAGTCCTTGCAGCAGACAGGGGTAAGGAAAGCCAGCGTGGCGGGGATCGCGAATGCAATGGAAGCGGAGGTCTCTGCGTGCAAGTTTGGACCGTTTGAGAGCAAGGCCCACCACCATGGAGGACATCATTCTCACAGTTCTTCCACCCCTGCTACAACTCTCGGTGGAGCTGCCACTATCACAACACCGATGATGACCAAATCGAAGTCCTCTGGTGGAGGTGGTCCCGGAGGAAACGGGCTACATGTCCTCTCTGACGCGGCAGCGACGCATTCGACGGGAACAGCAGCGACGAATAATCTGGCATCCTCAACCCCCACCAGCAGCAGCGGCATCAGCAAGAGTCTTGGAAACACCCCCGTCGTCAGGACTATATCCACCACGCCCACGTCCGCCTCGCTCTTGACCAGCACCACCTCGCACAAAATGCCGCAGTCACAGCAATTCCACCACCACAGCTACGGCATGGGCTTCAGCCAAATCCCGCCGGGGCCGTCGGCGTTCCAGTACCAGAACTACAACAAAAGCACCCGATTCCAGACATCTGCACTCCACAATCCGCTCGGCGCGCCAACGCACTCCGCGACGACAGCCGCCGCAACGACGGGTGTGAATGCATTCGCGCTCGACGTGTCCTCGTCCTTCGGCCCGGGGATATATGACCCGCAGTTCACGAACCTGGACGAGCTGTTCGACGGGTTTTTCGATCTGAGCATGCCCACCATATTCCAGGACCCGTTGTTTGACGGCGATGCCTTTCTCAACGCCGATCTCGACTTTGGCATGGATCCGGCCATGGCGACTATCGAAGGATTGGGATATGCGACGGACATGACTGTCGGCGATGCTGGCGGTAGTGGAGGAGGAGGAGGAGGAGGAGGAGGAGGAGGAGGCGGCGGCGGCGCGCTGCATGGGCCATCGAGCGCAGTGCCAGTATCAGCACCTGCATCAGCACCTGCACCAGCGACAACCACGTCTGCAGGATCCGCAAACGCGTCCTCGACGACCCCAAAGGCCTCGCTTGGTCCCGCGTATCCGGAAATCAGCATGTCTTGATCCCCATATCTCCAGTCCCAATCTCTCTCTCTCTCACAGAGATCGCCCCTCCGAGTTTAGACTTGCTGCTTTTTCACGTGCGACTTTGGATAAATGGGTTCATGGCTATGTGGACCGGGCTACGAGGTATTCTCTTGTTGTTTGGAGTTCAGGGGGGAATTTGTTGGCAAAAACAGGATCCACAGGTTGATGAAGCAAGCATCCAAGTTACAGTACTTATTCATATAAAGACAGACATGACGAAGGGCTGCATAATCTATCCTCTTGGAACGAGAATCGTTTACTCGGTACAGTTGTTGTCCATCAAGCCGTTTCTGCTGAGCCTGCTTCCATTGCAAGCAGATGGTCAGTCGAGAGTGCCAGCAGCGACACCCACACCCCATCTTCCGACCTCCAACATGGCCTCCTCTCCGCCCTCCGCCAACACGCCCTTCCCCTCTCCGAGCAATCCCTCAAGGCAGAGCCATGGATCCCTTCCACCACCCCACTTGAGAACCTCCTCTTTGAACCTCTCTCCGCTTGCACGATCAATGGCGCCATTGTCCTCACCACCCCTAAAAACATTTGTCCAGACGCGTCGCGCGATCGCCGTGTCGAAAAGATACGAGTAGTAACTCGCGCCGTAGCCGTGGAGGTGGCCGAAGAACCCTTGCCACGAGGTGCCCCAGGGTTCGGGCACGGAGCCGTGCTTGTTCCAGACGTCGTAATACACAGCGGTGGAATCGTAGCGTCCGCTCCGTAGGGCTTGAACTGGGCCGTCTCCATGGTACACCTGATCCAAGATACTCATGAGGATCTGGCTCTCGTTGTTCCACGCGCCTTGTCTCGAAGCTTCTTTGGACCCTTCTTCAGCAAGGACGGTCAGCATCTCGTCGGGCATGGGTGCATCGGTCTTCCAGTGTCTCGCGAAAAGTTTCAATACCGCCGGGTTGGTGGCGAAGTTTTCCATCAGGACAGAGGGCAGTTCGGAGAAATCGGTCGCGACTCTGGTTCCTGATATGCCTTGCATGGAGGTGCGGCCTAGGACGCTGTGGATCGCATGGCCCATTTCGTGGAATAGCGAGACGAGACTGTATTGAGAGAGGAGTGCAGGTTCGCCCGGTACGCTGGATTGTGGGAAGCCGCATACTAGAGCGATGATGGGGATTTGGTGATGAGAAGTCGCGCCTGAAGTCGGGTTGGTACTGAGAAATGTCGGCATGCCGTTATTCAGTGGCTCATCGCGTTCAGCGCATTCGCGGACCTCTTCCTCCGAGATTTCTCGAGAGCAGAGAAGTGTGAAGTGGGCGGGATGGCTCTGTTTCCCCGGTCGCGAGAACAAATCACAATACATGGTGGCAATATGTTCCTGCTTGTCCGTGTGGACGTCCAACCGTCTAACGTCGGGATGCCAGACTTCACCTTGCTTGGTTTCCTTTGATACAAAACGAACTCCATAAAGAGACTCGAACAGGCTGGACAGGCCCTGCATCACATGGCCGAGGGCAAAGTAAAATTTGGCACTTTCCTGCAAGCGTGACTTTGACCTGCGAGGTCCCGAAGCGCCCTCTAGTTGATCAAGCTTTGAGAGGAGATAGTGGTGATCCCACGGATTCAATTCTTCAGCGCCTTGCTCCACCTTACGCTTGAGCGCCAATAATGGAGCAAGCTCCTTCTGCACATGTATCTTGTTATTCGCATTGACTGATTCCAGAAAGTTGTTCACAGCCTCTGGTGTCTTGGCCATTTTCTCTATGAGGGTCATCTGTGCAAAGTTGTCAAAGCCTGTGAGTTTGGCAAGCTGGGCACGACGGAGGAGCAGTTGCTCAAGTGTCGCAATGGTCTTCTTGGAGGCGCTTCTCTCAGCAATGTACATTTCTTTCCTCGTTGCGGCGTCTTTGACAGAGCTAAGAACCATTTTGGACCACTTACTCGACACTGGAATCTGTGCTCGTTCGTGGTTTTTGAAACCTTGAACCAAGGTTGGATCTATACCATCCAACTGGCGTACGGTAAATGGCACATACTCCCTTGCATGATCCATCTGATTGATGAAATCGGTTCCCAGCTGTACGATGTCGTTCGACAACGAGACAAACTGTCGTCTCTGTTTTTCGGGGAGGTGGATGCCTGATTTCGCGAAATCCCTCATCAGGAGCAGGGCAACCATTTTCTCCTCTTCGCTCCATTGCGTCCGAACCTCTGGCATATCCCAGGCCTTTTTCAGCTGCTTGTTTAAGCCAGTGGTTGTATTGAGCTCATTCATGTACTGGAACATCAGCGAATATGAGGCGGATGCCGAGGCGGCGACATCGTCACTCGGGTGAATGCTCCTGATGAAATCGGAGAGATCTATGACTCGACAAAGCAAGTCGCTGAGTCTATCAAGATCCCTAGGTATGGCTCTGTATTGCTCGGCCGTGGAGGCGGCGAGCGTCCTGTCTACCAATCTCTTGCATTGTATCACAGAAGCCTCTGCAAACTTTTGAAAGCCTTGTGGAAGGGTCAGGAACGTGTTTCCTATCAAGCCCGAGCTCTGTGTGGATGAGGTCTTTGAGAGGGTCTTTTGATTGAAAATCTCACGAAGGAGAGCATTGTCACTGCCGCTCTTGGAGGAGGAAGACGCGGGTAGGTGGGTAGCGTCGAAGGTGTTATCGTCGGCCACGGCTATGCCGGCGGCAGTAGAATTGAATCTGTGCTGCTTGCGCAGGCATCTGGGGCAGGTCCATGGCTGCCGCCGCAGGGCCTTGTGCATACCTAGACAGTTGAGGCGAGTGAAGCGAGCATGTGCTGCCCTGTAACGCCTTGACTGATGGTGTTACACGACTTTTGGTTCACGATCTCGGGGCGTTGGACTTGGCATAGCGCCGCTTTTAAACACCGACCACCAGGCTGCAACGCTAATACATATTGGGAAGGCTCACATTCTGAGATCTTGAAATGGGTCCATTCTGAAGAGTGTATCGGCAACCTCATCACTAGTGCTTGGAGTGGCCTATCCGACTGCTAATAATCATCCTGTCCCTGCAGCTCTTTGCTGCAAACTGTGGCTCTGTCGAAATCTCCTGACACCACTGCTGCCCGCAGCCGGCTGCGATGCTCGTCGACCATGGCCGAGACCATCCTCCACGATGAGCGTATCCACGTGGCCGATTGGCCGTATCTGGCCATCATCGTCAGACTCGCCATCCGCAAATTCGTGCGCCGTAGCGAACGAAAGTGCCGCCGAA
This sequence comes from Fonsecaea multimorphosa CBS 102226, assembly GCF_000836435.1. Classification (NCBI taxonomy): domain Eukaryota; kingdom Fungi; phylum Ascomycota; class Eurotiomycetes; order Chaetothyriales; family Herpotrichiellaceae; genus Fonsecaea; species Fonsecaea multimorphosa. The sequence continues at coordinate 1,407,166 of NW_015971638.1, read as the reverse complement.
GTCGTTCGTGCGAGACCGCTTCCATTCTCATCCTGGCCTGCCTCGGCTTCTCCCTCCCTCGCATTTTCAAGCCGAGCAAGACGTGGGCGGCAGTTCTTGTGGCGGCGCGATCCAATCCACCAGGGTTTTCGGAAGAGAAAGCAAGGATACTTCCCTGGGATGACGGCATGCACAGACGCCGCCTTCCCCCCCGACTCCGAGAACTCATTCGCGTCGAAACCGAGATGCCGCTTCCCATCCGTGCCTCTGTAGAATCCGAAATAGTACTTTCGTTTTGCGAGGTGGATCTTCGATCGGAGGTGGATCTCCTCGTCGTCGGGTTCTTGAGCTGAAAATTCTTTGGCTGTCATGAGTGACGAGTCGTAACAGTAAGAGAGGAGGTCGGAGATGCTCAGGACCATTCGCGGGAAGCGGTACTCGATTGGCGGACGGGCCAGAATGCAGCTGATGGCGTACAGTGAGACGGCCGCCAGTGATACGTAGAGGTTTGTTGGGATAATCGTGAGGTGGTCCACAGTGTCGCCCCTACGGATCAGAAATATGTTGGCCGCAAAGACACTTATGTAAGGCGCGATGAGTGTGAGCAGTGTAAACCACACGACTCTCCAGTGCCAATTCCCAAGCCCAGTCACAACAGTCGTTACAACGTCTGGCGAGAGGTAGTCGAGCAAAATAGTCTCCCTGGCGTCGCGCGGAACGAACATCCCCGCCAACGGCGCCGAGGCGCGGTAGAACAAGTCCGCATTAAACCAAAGCATCGACAGCAGAGAGTTGGTCAGGGCTGGAATTGCCGCGATGTAGACTTCACCTAGCCAGATTGGAGGAGGCCCGGCATTCGATGCGGCTGGATGCTTGAAGATCCAGCCACTCTTCAGCTTTCCAGAAGTTATCCACCAAACAAAAACCCCGGTTATGGTGCAGCACATGGTGAAACCGACAAGAAGCGCACAATCGGACTGCCAAAAGCTCGGACAAAAGTAGCGAACTTGTTCTGGCGTCGGCGTCTTGTACTCGTCCCATTTGAAGTCTGAAAAAGTCTGCGTCAGTACCAAATTCATAATAGATCACAGCAACCGAAACGCCTCAGCTTTTTCAGTGACTGGTATAATGCACACATGGTTATGGTGCATACCGGTTGGTAGATTCACACTCCCATGCCTTGTGCTTCTTTCGTACTCAACATTGACATTGACAGCCTCCAGTGAGCCAGGATCAGGGTCCGGAGATTGACGGGTTCGTACAGGCTTCTCTGTGTGAAATTTAGTGCTTGAGTCACGTCTAAGCAGATGTATTAGGACTCACTCGGGCTTCCAATGAATCCAATCCCATGTAAGATCTTTGTCTCGTCCTCCGTAGCTCGCCAGTAGCCAAGTCGGAGTGGTCCAAGGGACGCTGGTATGGCCCGTAGCTTTTCCATGAATATTTTATTTGACGCTGACGCATCCAAATCAAGCGCACGTAGTACCGCCGGTACGTTGGAATTCTGGAGCAAAGCAATCTGGGCCGCATAACTGCCAGGATCCCACTTGAGACCTGTAGTTGCATCCCAAGTGCGGATTATGATAGCCAAAGTGCTCGCAATTATGCCCGTATACATGGCTATCAGCGCATAACCCACAGGATTCGATATGGATACCTGCCAACCGTGTGAGTCCGGTGTCACACGAATCAAAGCTGCCTTGAAGGAAGCAAAATAGCCGTTGATGATGACTCGTGACCAGAACAATGCAAAAGTGAGATAGTGGCCATATCGGAGCAGCTCAAATCCAAGATCGTTGGGGATCAGGTGGAGTGACACGAAAGACCCAACGAGGATTGTGTTCGTGTTGTGTACGTCGTTTCTCTGTCGAGTACGGAAGGTGGAGGCACTCATCGTGAGATAAGGCAAAAGCCGACCGTACGAAGAGACCAATGACCGAAATGTGGTTGTAGTGACCGAGCCTAGCACCGAGGGCACGTAGTTGAAGGCGTTATAGCCGACGGACCTTCTGATGTGAAGGTCTGTTGGTGCGAAGGTGTTCAGCGCCACGAGAGCCGCGACGAACGCCAAGCAACAGACATAAAATACAAAGAGAGGAATTAGTAGCCGACGTCGTAGCAGTAAGGGCTTGTACTTCAGCTCTGGGTAACCCTCTGGCTTTTGGATTGGCGTGTGATAAGGAAGACTGTTGATGAAGGCTTCAGATAACCTGTGCTCAGACCCGGGCATCGCTCTTGATCGTCGCTCGTTCCGCACCGAGTCTAGAAACGGCTCTGATATCTCGTCCAATGCAGGAGACCGGTCATTGGTCTCGGCTCCGTGTGCCCGAAGGTCATCCTCTTGGGCATCCTGAGCAGCACTAAGTACCACAGGATCAAGTTCGTAGGCAGTTTGATTGTCGTCAGCCTGAGATGCGTTGGGGTTGTCGCCTCGTATCGGACCTTGTAGCGACAGCATTGTTAATTGAGAGGGATTTATAAGCCCCAGCAGACAGCTTCAGAGTGGTCACCGAGCCAGGGGGATCCGATGCAGAAAGTCGGTGATGTCTGCAAATGATTGCCCAAGGAAGGAGAAATTGAAATGAGCTGCCCACAGCCTCACAGGCTCGCCAAAAATATATGAGAATACAGCCGAAGCAAACCTCGGGCATGACGCAGCCCAAACACTCAATCAACGAGCACCATCTTCAGAGAGCCTGGAAAGGCAGCAAAGCGGGGCGGAACAATACCACAGCACAATTGGCCGCGTGATAGCCCTCGAATCGAAGCATTGGCTGCCGTGAAGCCAGTGGCTTGCAGGAGTAGATGCGCTAGAGTGATGGTGCGGTTCAGCCTGATCATGAACTGGGCAAGATCGCAACTCAACAAGTCTCAGGCCATGAATTTCCGCGTGGTAGTAGCTGAACCTGGTGAGACATCATAGTCACCGAGTTCATGACGCTTATCCGCGCCTCTGCGCTATCAGGCGTAGCTCTCTAGATTGAGGGAGTTCTGACGGCCAAGTTCAGCCTTTGAATCGGTGTTAGGCAGGTAGCACAACATCGATGCAGGGAAGGGGAACATGTTGCCAAATCGGATGCAGAGAAACGACATCCCTGGAGACCAGGGATGTTACGCGTGACTTTTGTGGGGGCGCGAAGTCACCTCAGCAATTTTGTGCTTCTGGGACATGCTCGCTGTCGATTTACTCCGTCTTTTGCTTAATATAAGGAGGAAGTAATGTGATGCTAGGTAGTGATGAGAGCAGGCGAGATTGCTGTACTTCGGCTAGGTCATTCAAAGCCTCTAGAAATCTCCGCAGAATATGAGACCAGTCAGACCATAATGAGGCTGCTCGCACCGCGTATAGTGTATGGGTCATGGTCTATGCAGTCGTACGGAAGGAGAACTGGGTCATTTAAGATGGCGAGATGGCTTGGGAGAGCGGGCCGGGTCAAATAATCCGTATCTCGGCCCTTCAAGTTACTTGCATTTTGATCTTGGCTCCTGGCGAACAAGTTGGCGCCAAATATGGTGCCAAGGGTCTGGAACACACAGGATTGCGGTGGTTCAGCCCTAAAATCCAGTCGCAGTTTTTTCAGGTGAATTTATACTCGGAATCTACCACGATCCAGGTAAGTCCAAGTTAATAATTGCGCAACACCGTCTCCACCGGATGGGTCGTCGGCAACGGCGAACTCGGATCAGTGCAACGTCGCCACTTTTGGCGGGTCATACGTATATGGGCAAAACTATTATTAGACCTTTCAACATGTCCTTTTTAACGCGCAGACAGCATGATCTACCTCCAGCACCATCAAATCTTCAACTTGGGCACTGCGATCCAGTAGCACCGTTGCGAAGCTCTTCATTCATCACAGTTTATTCAATTAACTTGGCACTCTCAGTCCTCATCTCAAGGACGTCGACGGATGAGACGCGTCATCGGCGGCATTTACCGACCTGATGGCCACCGATGATGCGGCAAGGAATATCGAAGTCGAAGAAAACCAAACGAAAACCCCCGAGGACACCACGCAGGAGGGAAAGCATCAATCCTGCACCGACACAGAGAAGTTCCTTTCGGCCGCAGATTGGGTCACCTTATTAGAACGACGAGGCCATTATAGGCCCCTACAGCCAGGTCGATTGAGAAACAGCTTGCTTGCTGGGGTCGGATTTCTTGAGCTGGGAAATGCAGGAGACTTTGCTGCCAATGTCTGGAACGAAGTCCCGGTGAAGAAATGGGTCGCTGTTCTGATGGCTCTTGGAGCAACGATGGCCCTGGTGACCTCCCTTTTCGCTTTTCGCGATGTCGCGCTCAGCTGGCGCAATATACAGGTTTTGAGGCGGGAGAGATCATACTTGAAGCGGGAGAGAGCGCGATGCCGTCGTGACAAGGCTAGCCTGCGGAGTGTGGACGCCATAATAGGCGTCAATTTCCGTGAGAGTGGCACCGAGCTGCTGGATCGGCTTATCGTGGACGTGCTCTTAGGTTTCGGCGCCTTTCTGGTCAGCATTGGAACTTATATGGCCATTGGTGGCGCGAATCCTTCCGTCTTCAAAGCCAGCAATTTGCTGTCAGGATACATTGGCAATGCTGCAGGAGCAATCTACGGTCTTGTCAACGCCGGGTGGTCTGCCTACGTTTCGATACGAGCACATCGACACCGCTCGGCAGGGCTCGCCAAATTGGACTCTGATCTCGCCAAACGACTGTTGCGACACCGCACCCACAAAGTACAGACTCACGCATTGGTACTTGCAGTCACAGGTCTTGCCGCCGGTGCCGGAGGTCTCATTACCGCCACGATGTGGTGGGGTTATATCATCCTGGTCCCCTGCATCATCTCAAACATCTACTGCAACTGGATGTGGCGGCACCAAATCGGATATGAACGACCCATAGCTGGCAAGATTGTCCAGATCGACCAACAGTTGCTAATCAAAGAGCTGGAATACGTCGACCTTATGAGCAATTACCTGGGAAGACGGGCACGTTCAGATCCTCCCAAAGATGACGAGGCCGATGATCTCACATCGATCGTCTCGGTCATCCAGTTCATGCTATCCATCGATATTTTCGAAAGCTTCTGTGTCCGTGTCATGCAGGAGCGGCGGTTATCTGCAGCTCTGTTGGAAGCGTCAGAAGGAGGTTTGACAATTTGCGAGCAGACGTTTCTGGAGCTGGACCAAAAGCATCTGCCCCTGGTACTGGCGCTCGCGAGGACGCATATCAGCGAGAGAGGCCCAGTACAGTTACGATACCGGGAGAGATACCTGCTGGAGACTCTGGGGTGCTACTTGCGGGTACAAGATGACACTGTTGTTAGCAAAGTCCTCGATCCTCCTCTTCCAAAAGAACCAGTATAAGACACCTTCTAATGAGAACGAAGTCTTTCTTTTTCTCCCCTTTTCTGTATCGAAGCCGACTCAGGAGAGAGAGACACATTGGACTAACAGCAGACCTATTCTTTTGCGTCGGCCATCAACTTCTCGATCGCTTGCTGCCCGTGCCCGATTGACCTGTTTGGAAAATAATGAGTTTTGTAACAGCATTGAATGTTAGAAACGCAGTTTCCTGGCTTCCAACTCTCTCTGCATTGAGCCTTCAATGCTTCGAATGAGCGCCGTAGCGAATATTCAATGTGTGGATGAAGCATTGCAAACTTCACAAGGGTCCGTTGCGCCACGGAGGGAATAGCAGGGTTTTGAGATGGCGGCGGGGTATCTCCGGGCATGGTCCGGCTCCACCAGATTTACGATGTATATAAGTTTAAACCCCGAAAAAGTGCAATAAAATCATCCCGATTTTACACGGTTCTATAGTGTAGTGGTGATCACTCCGGATTTTGACCTTGCGATGGAATGCTGCTCATTCTTTCGCGTCGAAATGTTCCGGCAACCCCGGTTCGAACGTGAGTTTCAATCCCGTTCACATATGTCAATGACCACCACAATACTAACTCTCATCCAGCCGGGTAGGACCTCTCATCTCCTTCTACAAATTTCTTTTTGTGTCCAACAAATATGATGGTAGAGACAAGCTGAGCTGGATTTTTGTTTTTCTTTCTCGGGGCAAAACTCTCACATTCTGAGTCAAGGAAAGTGGCGTGGCCAAATTCTTTTCTCGATCTGGAAAGAGTAGCCGACGCCGGGGCATCAGTTTCCCCTCCGGCGCAAATACCAAGGCCTGGGTTTCTGCACCGTGTGTGTCGTTTTCTTGGTTGTTATCAACGATAGTATGTGTACGACATGAGGAGGTGTGGAAAAGGGGCTCATCTCTATCGACTATGAAAGTTGGGAACATTTAGAAGAGAGCGAGGTTGTTGTCAATAGGAGAAGAAAAGTTTAACTATCCCATAGTTTTTGGCTGATCGGGCAAGGCTGAAAAGGCCCAACTCCCTCGACAGTAGGAATCCCCCGAGCCTCGTCATATGAAGTGCAGACTGTCACGGCCCGCTCCGCCACCAAGAACTGTCCAACCTTCCTCCTCAGCTTGACTCTCATTGCCAGGCTCGGGATACTTCTTCACATTTTCGATCGCCCATCTCGTCTCGTCCCCCAGCACAGGCGGGTATCTCCCACGGTCCTCGAGCAAGGGCAGACCGGCCAGATCGAATAGGCCTCGAAGCCACTCCATCGTCTCTCCATTGTCCCAGGGAATGTCGTGAAACTTCCTTCCCTCCCTGCTTACGAGTCGCCACCTGTCCCGCTCCCATTGCTCCTGTGCCTCCCGGGCCGGGAGTGGGAGTGCGTTTCTGCCTGCAAATAGCCGCGCCAGTGCGATGGCTTGGTACTCGAAGGAGCGGAACGTGAGGACACGAGGAACTCCGACAATGCCCAAGGTTGGGAAGTCTCGATGGAATGTGTGCCAGTAGCTGCCGATGAGACGGTTCTCGGTATAGTCCCAGAGTGGCCCACCATTGGCGCGGGCATTCCAGAAGGGAAACGAGGCCTTGTATCCTGTACAATAAATGACGACGTCAATGTCGGAAAGAACTGTACCATCCTCGAACACAATGTCTCCCGTTGGCATGTATGCTTTCACAATCGGTTTCCATTCAATCCCTGAGGGTGGTTTGTCGCCGTCCCAGCGAGAACGCGATCTCCGAGACTGATAGACGGGAAGACGAGCGGTTTGGACCAACGCAGTCGTGACGTCGTGCCCGGAGGCAGAGTTTCCGATGACTAGGACTCTCTTGCCGTGATGTGCCTGTGGATTGCGGTAGGATTTGGAGTGCATTACCCGTTCTGGAAATAAACGGAAATATTTGTCGAGACCTTCGACTTCGGGGATCTTTAGATTAAGTGACAGTCAGGAAAAGCAGATTTGGGAACATTGCAAATATACTCGGAAACGCTCGAAACAGACTTACAAATGGTACCGAATAGTGACCGTTTGCCAGGATGACAGCGTCGAATTCTTCTTCCCACCAGACATCCACGTGCCGCACAGAATCTCTTCGTCGAAGTGTGAGCTTCCACCCGTCCTTGGCCGGTAATCTGGACAGATCTTCCACTGTGGTGTTCAGAACAAGAAATGTGTCCGTTCGGTTCAGGGCGAAATAATTTGCTATGTATTGCCGTGGTACCCAGTGCGGTGGGAAGGGGCCGTACGGGAACCTGCAGTCGGAGAAACACATTGCAATATCGGGAACATTGGTCCTGTCACAGCTCTGTTTGGAATCTCTCGTAGGCAATAGGGAAGGCTGACTATACTTACGTCAGGCTGTCGTAGATCGGTGTTCTGTCATATCGTTCTTGTAAACTAGGAGAGGTCACTTTTGGAAGTGCTTCGGGGATTTCCAATGGAGGGTCTGTCTGCGGAGGGTTGCCACCGGGCAAAAGCTTGAGGCGAGGCCCCGGGTCAGGATCGTATATCCTAACCGTTGATTTTGTCATTCGCAAGGTTGCGAGGACTAGTTTGGGATGGTTCAATTCCTACCACGTTCCCCCAGGCGCTTCTCGCCGTTCAAATACTCGGATGCGGCTGAAGCACTTTTCTGCAGCAAAGGCTGCAGCGGCCGCGGCTCCTTGATTCTCTCGTATGAGCAACCCCTACCTAGGACAAGAGGTGACAAGAGATCAGAAGAGATGAGGTGGCATTACCTGATGCACCAGCGCCGATAATAGCAACAGACTGAACTGGGGTTGGGCCCATAGCTCCTGAACAGGAATATCTCGGCCAAGGATGATATTGTTTTCCAAAGGTTAGTGTGTAAGCTCAGTCCGGTGCATCTAGAAGTCGAGGTTGTCAGTGTCGAGGAATAGGACAAAGTGACATATCACATAGGGTGACTCGAGATTCGCCATCCAGGGTAAGATGGCGTGCTCGAACCGTCAGAATGAGGCTTCCCACAGGTCCAAAGCTGGCACCTAAGAAGTGATCGATCCTCTTCCCCATAACACTCCCTATATGGATAGATGAGGGCATCTGAATACGATGCAGCCCACAGATTGTCAAGTTAGGCGGCTGGTGCTGCCACTAGATCTGGCAGACCCACTGGCAAACAGACCAGTCAAGTTGTCCAGACGAGATCTTCTATGTGGCCAGGTACCCTGGTCAATCCTGGGCGTATGTAGTGCGAAATCAACGTATCGAGTATGTAGACAACATGGAAGGTATGTTGCTAGAGCATCTCGATAGGCGCAACCATCTCGTCTGACAAGCAGCATGGCGACAAGGGAGACTTATGACAGAGGATAACGTCGAAGGGCAGCATCTTCGTCCTCGACAGGCCTTTGTCTCGGCCACAAACACGAGCAGTCACTCGATATACTGCTTTCTGGCCACCGGTAGCATTACAACAGGTAATGAGAAGTTCGTCGCCAGTAAACTCCTCCCGGTCTTCCTAACGATGGTGGCGTGAGAGGAAGAGCGTATGGTTTAGATATGAGTCGCACGTGAGCTCCGAGCAGTTTTCGCCCAACTTTGGCCGCCAAGACGGATTGGCCAATTGGCCAATTGCAATCCGCATCCCAAGCTCCGATTGACAGTTCAAAGTTGCATCTCGCATGTTTCCAAAGCCTGCGCCAGCAGCGACCATTGCCCAACCACTCTCAACATGGCGCGATTAAGGCTCCTGCGAGCTGTAAGTGACGGTCTTTGACCTGCTTGACAACACTAACTCTCGCATAGTCGAAACAAGCCGCAGTGTTCGCCCTGGGAGCAACGGCCGCGACCCAAGTCCACTCGTTTCCCTCACCATTCCGTACAGTTTATGCAGAAGCTCCCTCAAAGGACCAGGTACGAAAAAGTAGTTCTTACTCCTCGAAGATTCTTCGCTGATGCCTCTATAGCTCCCTGATAAGAAACCCATATACTCCGACTTCCCAGTTGCACCAACTGTTCCTGAGCCCTCCCCTACATCTCCCGTCTCCAAACCGAACCCGCACTCACCCACGCCTACCGACCGACTCACAGAGCAAGTTAAAAAAGCCCGGTTGTTTCTGTACGACAAGTCTCTCGCCGCCGAAACATCCTTCAACAAATTCTTGTCCTGGGCATTCCGTAAGGAAACAGACTTCAGCAACACCATTGCTTCATTGGCCCCGGCTCCCGAGACCGGAGAACAGCTCCTTCCTGGAGCTATATACGTGTTGGTAGCGACACTTACCGGCTCCATAGTGACCCGAAACCGAGGGATCTTCTTGCGGACGACCTTCCCGCTCGCTGTGGGTATTGCGGCGGGCTGGTACCTTATCCCAGTGACGATGCGGAACACCTCGGACTTGATCTGGGAGTATGAGAAAAAGGTGCCTGCCGTCAGTGAAACCCATGCTCAAATAAGTGGATATGCAAAAGAGGCGTGGAGGCAGACGAGGCTGCATACGAAATTTGCCACGGACTGGGCCGATGAGAAGGCGACCGAGGCTAGGAAAACTGTCGAGGACTTGGTTTCGAAAGGCAAATAAACCACAATGGTTTGCGGGCAGGGTAAAGACTTGAAAGAAAAACAAGGAAGACTCGGATAAAGGAGTATAGCTCCCACAGGGAAGCGAGACCGATCATGAGACTTGGTGGTAGGTCGGCTTGCCCAATGTACAGAACAATGGCGTTTGTCCCCTTCGTGTTCCAAGTCTTCACTGTCGACTGCAGTACGTGCTCGCGTGCCCGTTCAAGGAATTACGCCTCTGCCGATTTCAAGGCGTCAAAACTCATCAGACAGATGCAAAGACACTGCAGCTCCTCGGCTTATCATGGCGTTACTACCACAATGTGACTCGCAAACCAGAATCGTTCAGTTAGATGATCAAGCTATAAAAAAGGACGAAGGTTCGTCGCTCGTCAAAATTTCTCAAGGCCATCTTTTTTCCCTTTTGAATGAATTAAAAAGCATTCCGCCAAACACCACACCGTTTAATTCATACATGAGTAGGAAAGACTGTATAGACGTCACCGATGGTCAGATAAGATCCCCGACTGTTAAATCAACGTCTGATGGGTTTGGTATGCCTCTACTCGGTTCATGTTCCCTTCTTCTCCAGGGGGCGTGCACGAATGATAAATGAGGAGCACCCGCCAAAACCTCGCCTCGTGGGAACTGGGGACTCCATTCGAGTTCCTGGCGCTCACCACCCTCCGACCCAGGTCAAAATGAGACGGCTGAGTCTGGGGAAGACTTGCGATCTGCTGCGCCGGACCGCAAGCTCCTCGCACCTCGCTCATTCTTAATGTGGTTCTCATGTCCAGTTCTCCAGATGCTGGTGAGGCGACCGGCCAGTTCGTGGTCAGCACCCATCCAGGCTTCCCATTTAGCCCCCCTTCCCGTGCCTAAGTGCCAAATCCGTCGTCGATTCAGCTTCAGCATACGTCCTCTCCGTGTCGCCAACGGGAAGCGAGTCCTCCTTTTGAGTATCAACTGGCAAGATTCTGGACTTGAAGGTGATATCGCGCTCGAAGATAGCCTTCTTTTTTGGTGATTCGGGCATTTCTTTTATGCAGGGTTTTCCTCATGTCAGAAGCTGGAGTGATGGCAGGGGAGGCGTCATCCTGGCAAGATCTTCGCTGATAAGTTGGTTTCGATATATCGCCTCCTCTGCTAGCGATCGCATGGCATCCTCTCCTTTCTGCAATGAAAACATCGTCTTGCAAGCTCAGCCTTCAAGTCGTGAACAGCGTATCCTCTTCTCTCAAATACTCGCCCACATCACCCTGCCGAAACGCCACAATACTGGTGGGTTCCAGCTTCCTCGCTTCAGCCGTGCTCCTCGCAGTAACGCCAAAGCCCAACGGTGTATCGTCCATCGCAAGGATCACGACGCCCGAATGTTCGGGGCAATCTTCACTCCACCGCCCGACATGCGCTTTCACCACATTACCGCCATACAAAAATGGCATTTCGCCATTTGGTTTCACCCACAGCTTGTATCGAGCGTGCGGAGCAATCACATCCAAGGCCGTGATGTGGAGGCGGAATTTCCCTGTCTTGGTGAATTTGCCCATGCAGGTGCCGAGTGACAGCAAGTTGTCACGGGCAATGGAGGTGGCTAGATTTGCGATAGCCAATCGAACGTAGTAGACGCGCGATTCGTGCAGGCGGAAGACATAGCGGTCGTCTTTGTCGGCGGAGGAGTCGCTCGGTGCGATGAGTTGGGTCAAGGAGCGGCCGGTGTAGTTGGCCAGCTTCGTAAAGAGAGTCTGTGTCTCGACGTCGGTGAGCGGTCTCATGTTGGCTTTCTTCTCCTTTGGAGAAAAGCTGGCAACCTGTAGAAAATACAGCTCGAGAGATCCTGGGTGTACGGGGTGTATGCAGAGTGCGGTGCGGGATCTTCAAAATTGTAAATAATTTTTGCGGAGCGGCAGATCCTCGGCCGAACTTTTTCTTTCGACGCTTTGACCGAAATTTTGATCCACCGCTAAATGTTCGAACCGTGCACATGCTGCTCAAGTGCGCGAGGCCGGTCATTAAGAAAGTGTAGCCATGCCTCACGGCCGTCCCGCGAAGCGGAGGCGCCTATCACCACCTCTTGACGACAACAAAGACTCTGAGACCATCAAGGCCTCTGACCTCTTCGTCCGCGCCGCAGATTGGGATCTCGAGCAAGAGTACGAAAAGAGGTCGAGACAGAAAAAGACCAAAGAGTCAACGAGACTTCCTATCAAGACCGCCGAGGGCAGGGTCCAGAGAGTAGAAGAGAAGATACACAATGAAAACGAGGAAGAGTCGGATAGTTTCCTGGGATCTGGAACAGACGACGACGGAGGCGACGAGGACAAGGACGAGACGACACCTCCCACCGAGACAGAATCCGCCGTTCCACAAGTCCCTCTCAGGCAACAGATTGTCGCGGCGAAAGAAGAGATTGCCCGCATCGCCGGCCTACTGAATGAAGATCCCGAGGAGCACGCCGGCTCCTTCAAGAAGCTCGCACAAGTATCTGGTGGTCCCACTGCGCCCGTTGCGGTTCAAAAACTTGTCCTCGCCGCACAAGCCGCCGTGTACAAGGATGTGATTCCGGGATACAGGATACGCTCTTACAAAGATGAAGAACTCGGGAACAAGATCTCCAAGGACGTGCGGCGAACGAGACAATATGAGCACGCTCTGGTCACTGGATACCAAGCATACGTGAAACAGCTGAGCAGTCTCGCGAAGGTCCGAAAGGGCGACGCAGATACACTCTCCTTGCGCACTGTTGCGATCAATTGCGCATGCACACTCCTCCTCTCCGTGCCACATTTTAATTTCCGGACTGAGCTGTTGAATATCCTCGTCCACGAAGTCGCCAGCCGTGACTCCTCACCCGACTATCTCAAATGTATCGAGACACTTGAGGAGTTCTTCTCCCACGATGAAGATGGAGCGCCGTCCCTCGAAGCCGTCAGCCTGCTCACTAAGATGATGAAAGCCAAAGACTATCGGGTCAGGGAAGAAGTACTCAATACGTTCTTCTATCTACGTCTACTGTCCGAGTTGCCACCACCTGGCTCAAGCAGTAAATCAGACAGGTCAGAACAGCCAGCGAAGCTGCACGGACGCAAGGTGAAGCAACAGACCTCGCAGCATCTATCGAAGCGCGAACGAAAATTGCTCAAGCAGCGCCGCGAAGTCGAGAAAGACATGGCCGAAGCCTCGGCGCTGGTCGACCACGAAGAGCGCGAGAAGATCCAGTCTGAAACTCTGAAATTGGTGTTTGTCACGTATTTTCGCGTCCTGAAGGCCAGGGTACCAGAACTTATGGGTGCCGTGCTTGAAGGATTGGCAAAATACGCGCACCTGATCAATCAGGATTTCTTCGGTGATCTCTTGGAGGCGCTCAAGGAGATTGTGAGCGCAGCTGATGAGGCCGTGAGAGGTGATTTGGACATGGAGGAAGCTGCTGAAGCAGAGAGGACACCGACGAATGTGGATGGGGAGACGATCCGCAACAGGAAACGCGAAGGCCTCCTGGCGACTCAAACTGCATTCACACTGCTCTCGGGCCAGGAGGTCTCCAAAGCCGCCTCGAGCTTACATCTTGACCTGAGTTTCTTCACGGCGCATACCTACCGTTCATTGTACCCGCTCTCGCTGGATGCGGACGTCGAACTCGGCCCGAAATCGCTTCGTCTTCCCGACCCACACTCCTCCAAATCTGCGTCGTCGTCAAGCTCACCGAACAACAGAATCAACATCTCCACGCCTATCCTCTTACTCACGCGCGTCTTGACATCTATCCTGCTGATGCCCTCGTCCCCACCGCCCACGCAGACAGTTTTATCGTTCTTCAAACGGCTCCTGACTGTCTCCCTTCAATTGCCTGAGAAATCCACGTTGGCAGTGCTGAATCTGATGGCCAAGATCGCGGATAAACACGGGCGCAAGATCGAAGCCTTGTGGTACAGCGATGAAAGGAAAGGAGATGGGGTATATAGGGGCGACAGCGAGAGTGTAGAAGGCACAAATGTGCTAGGGACTGGTAGCGGCGTTTGGGAGGCCGAGCTGTTAAAGAGGCATTACTGTCCCAAGGTCAGAGAGTCGGCTCAGAGCGTCGAGGGGATCATTAGAGATATGCACAGATAGTTACGAGGTTGAGAGGTTGAGTTAGCGACCGCCTGTGGCTGGTTAGACCTATCTTCTCCCTGTCGAGCACATGCTTCATATCTTGATGCATGTAACCATGAAAATTTCACATGTCTTTCCAAGGCGCGCTTTCGTCCTCCAGTCAATGATGAAATTCATCCATTTGGGGCATATATAAGTATCGCCCACGCCTGTCCGGTCCCTGGTTCTGGTGTGAAGCCGTCTCTTCTCTCTGAAACACTTACCTCTGCCCATGGATGCGATGTTCAACAAACCCCTCCCATGTCGAGAACTCTAGCAAAAACCGTCAGTGCTAGCCGACCTGAAGAAAAGGCAGTTGAAGTCGTTGTGCACGGACAACACCGGAGACATGATCTTCTCTTGAAAAGAGCAGACCCGGGTATCCCTCAGCGAGTTGTGCTGGGTTTCCTCTGATCAGCTACAACACCGCCACTGTGGCTGGGCATGTGCGATGTCGATGGCGGCGCCGAGGACCGAGTAGACGAGGAGGGACTGATAGGCTGATAGGCGTCGGTTCGCAAGGACAGCCCAAGCTTCTTGAACATCCCAACAAAAATCCTGGAAACATCGTCAAAAGCACATGGCATGCTTTTCACATGTGCGCCTCATTCCGCGCCAATCGACAACATGTCAGCCACCCTTGCAAGATCCAGAATGGCATGCATTCGCGGCACAAAACCTTGCGGGCACCAAGCATGTGTCTCCAGTGCTCGAAGCTAATGCTGCTGCTGCTGCGCACCATTGACGCCTCTGTCCCACTCGCCACAGGATAGAAGTTCCGCCAGGCCTTGGGATGAAGCCCATAAGCTCACCGGGAAGCTGGGGGGCCGTGGTATGACAGGTGGGATTATATGACGCCTTTGCTTCTATTATTTCCAAGCTTGTTCTTGTGTTCCTGAAATGTTGGTTGCTTTTAACAAATTCGAATAACCTGTTCTTCGAAGGGGGCTTGCGTTTGGCCTGTGGTAGGAATTCTCGCCCTTGACACAATTTCCATCCCTTTTCTCCCACCGACCACAATCTCGGACCGAGAAAGCGTCGGCGGATTTGTGCTGAAGATCAACCGGCTATTGCCGCTCATATACAGCTGAGGGCTGACATCTCCTGACTTTGGAGAGTTTCGTCCGATCCCATTTCTCGGATTCAGGGTCCTGCTACCTTGTGATAGCCCTGCAACTTGGAGTTCAGTGCTGGTGCTCATGACACTTGATTTTGATAGCCCTGCAGCTTCCAGACAACTCCCATTCCCATCATTCATAAGGTACGTAGCGGTTTTTGACTTTCGATTTTCGTTATCTTTCTCTGTCTCTTTTGTGGTTTCCCTTGTCAATGGAGAATGGGACAAATTGGATTGGTGCGGTCGCACTTTCATCACCCGATATCGATCCAACATGGGTGCATTGACGTGAACAACTGATCAATGAATTCCTAACTGCCATAACGAACACGGAGCAGAGCTTCATCCGGGCTAGGTTGGTTGGACGATCAAGAGGAACTAGTATCGCAAGGAAGGAATCACCACGAGCCGAGAGTCAGTCGCATTCGTCTCGGGAAAGTCACCTGAATACTCCTCAGGTGCGACCTCGTGAAGGCCTACCACCTCTTGTCGTCTTGGAAGCACGGCAAACCATCTGTTAATAATATACAAGCCCATTCTTACCCTCGCGAAATCTTTGCTGATTATGATTTCTTCTGGTGTAGTGAGACCCAGGCAGCTCGCTTTCTGCGACTTCCCTCTCGCGCTTCTACTGTGACCGCACTTTCTCTGGAAGGCTCCTCGAATTAATCGTCACGTCTCAAGCCTTCCAAGATGGTGTCAACCACCATTACTTTCGAAAAGGACAACGTCCAGCCTCCAGTGTATGTTGCTGGAACGTTTACGGACTGGGCACCCATGGAGATGAGCTTCGAAACGACCGAATCAAATGGCTCTACCCAGCACGTCTTCTCCTATAAGGCTGACCTCGACCCCGGTGACTACCAATACAAATTCAGGCTCGGTCCTGGTGATTGGTGGGTTCTAGATGAATCAAGCCCAACAGGTCTCGCCTACTTCTCTATGATCAAATGCTCGCCGCTGACTGGTTCTAGCAAACGATGAACATGGCAATGTCAACAATGTTGTTTCCGTCAAAGCTCAGGTGTCCAAACCCCGTCCTGAAGAGCCAATTGAAAAGATCTCGAAGCCCGTCGCCCCCATCCTCAATACGAAGGATGCTCACATCATTGAGGATGAGCCTGATCGTCCAAGCGAGAATGGCATTTCATCCCAACAAAAGGATATTGAACCTTATCCCCCAGCTGGGGTGGTGATGTCGAATCTCCTCGATTCTCAGGATTCTAAAGAGGTCGACGTCAGGGCGGAGGATCCTAATAGCATCGACGCGAAACAGGTTCACTTAAATGGGGCGGCAGATAAAATGGCACAAGATGGTATTGCCGCCAGAAAGGACTCAATCCCAGACTTTGCTCCGCCGCCATATTCGATCGCTACAAATGGGACTGTGGCGCCGCCTGCAGCATCAACCAATAGTGCGGTTCCCTCTGAGAAGCAACCAGCGGGACCAGTTGTCAACAGCAAACCAGAGACCAAGGCGAAATCATTCATTTCGCAGATATGCAATACCAGGTGAGCCTCTATGGTTCGTGGCACCAATCTGTATCTGACAAATTCCCCAGAACTCTTGTCTTGGTCGTTGCAATGGTTGCAGTGCCTGCTGCTGTGTCTTATTATCTGCGGCGATAGCGCGCTGGTGGTGTTTGACGTGCAGGCATAGTTCAATGTTTGCAAATCCATCCTCTAATGAATGCTCGGAGTCATGGTTTCTTCTTCCTACCCAGGGAATGCGTTAGTAGAACACAAGCGGGCGACGCGATCAATCTTGTTGGTCCCTGATTTCGTGTTCGCTCTCAGTGGGAACTTGCGAGGTATCAAAAAGACGGTCTTTGAACTCTCTTCTTTGTTTTTCCGCTTGATTTAGTCACAGGCTGGTTCTCGACTCTGGAAAAGCAGGCAGGTACAGGCAATAACGAATCGTGGATAATCACCTCGCCACAGCTGCTGTGTGGTCCAGCAGTCCGCATCCATTCACCCTGTTTCTGCGTTGTTCTGACGTTGATCCTGAAGTGCTAAAGCTGCGAGCGATAATTTCTCTTGTTTTCTTTTTCCTTTTTCACGGACGATTCCGCCTTTGGAGTCCTGGCCGATCCACGTCCCCCAAGATCTCCTTTTTTGTCGTTCCTAGGTTGCTTGTGAGATATTTCCCTTCTTCGTCCTCCTTCTAGCCTCAAATTCCCAGCCCTTCCATAACCCCTTGGCTACACCCCTCCTTACAACCGACAGAACGTCTCCACAGCCTCCTTGGTCTCCTCCTTGGTCTCCTTGACCAACCCACTAACAGCCCTGAACTTATCATCCTTGGCATCACCAACCAGCTCAAACAGGACGCTCTCACTCGTCGTCACGACGGCACCTTCTCTCGCCAGCCTCTGCAGCGCCACGGGTCTCTCTCCCGCATTGCACGAACTCACGCCGTCGGCGATCACATACACCTTGTGGCCCGCCGCGAGCAGGTCCAGCGTCGTCTGCGTGACGCAGATGTGCGTCTCGATGCCCACCAGCAACACGGATAGCTTCTCGCTCGGGGATGCCGTGAGGGTTTGTAAGTGCGACTGTAGTTTGGGCACGAGCATGCTGAAGGCCGTCTTGTCGATCGCCTCGGGCGTCGAGTCCGGGACCAGCGATGTGAGTTCGGACACGGTGGCGCCGAGCTTGGAGGCGTTTTGCGTCGTGATCAAGATGGGCATGTGCAGGATTTTGGCCGCTTTGACTAGCTTCTGGCTCGTGGCTATCCTGTTTCCCATTTTGCGCGCAATAGTATGAGTAACATATCACATTTCATGTTTCACAATTTTCGATCCCCCCCAAGCAAGTCCATCCACCAGAAAAAGGAGGTGGTGTTGGGGCGAGGGGACGGGACGGGGAGGGGCTTTAGGAACATACACCTTGGGGAACTCCCAGATCGCATTGCGGAATTTCTCCTGGATGTCGCAGATACTGCATATAGATCGCGAAACGTTAGTCAGTGAGCAGTGCTGGTTGGGTGGATATACATATACATGTATACGTCTGAGGAAGAAGGCGGGGGGAACGTACAACAAGACCGGATTCGCTGTGAATTGGAATGCCCGTAGGCGATGGAATGTCAGCATGCCGAACGAAATGCAACGGTATTGTCCATTGATTCATCATTCATCGTTCATCGAACCCACTTTGTGGGTGCAGTTCGTCCATAATATCCCCTCATATAGAGATATGGCATATGTCGAGCTCGCACACTTGAAAGGGCACCTCAAGACCAGGTATGATGATGGGCAAAATGAGCAAAAGGAGGACCCCGGCCATCTGCACCGCCAAAAAAAAAGAGAAGGGGTCTTCATCAGGAAAACTGACCGATTCTTTTACTGTTCACCGACATCTTTCTTTCTTTCCCTCGCGCCTTCGGCACTGCCCAGTCAGGTCTATTGTATACTTTTCCGAGTGATGGGCTGAGTAGTGTGGCTCTTTCTTTCGTGTCTTTGCAAATTCCCACCGGGGGGGAATACGGGCCTGCTCTAATGAAGGCGGAGAAAAAGGCTCCTCAAACTTGATAGACGAACAACAAGTCGATGGAATTGGAGCCTCGACTGGCAAACAGTATACCTGGGTATTCTTGTTCGGCAAGGATCTGGCCGTGCGTCACGTCGTTGCTATGGTGTTTCGAATGAGCAAGGAAGATCTACGAGGTACTGGACATTTAGTTGTCCATCCACATGGGCGGTGGATGATCTCACTTTTGTTTCTGTTTCGGCGGGAATCGGGCGAGCGGGACAATGGCCGAAGCGGCAAATCGAATTCCCATGAGAAAATGGGCAACATGTGGGGAACCCAGCCTTATGCCTCACGCATCTTTCATCTTATCAATACCTCGATTACTTTTGCAACATGACCCTCGTATGAGGCTCTTTTGAATTCTACCTGCCCTGCCTGTCCCGCGTCCTGACATGACAGGGCGAGACAACGGCGTGGAATACACGTCAACTGTCAAGTGAAGCCCCACCCATCAAACCATCCTCTCCCCCTCCTCTTGATCCTGCATTACCTTCATCATCGTGACATCAAACAGGCTTCATCAAGTTCTCAGTTGATTTTCAATCATCCCGGTTCAGAGGAAGAGCCTTCGATCAAGACTCCACTCAACTGTTCGCCGTCGTTCTCCGTTGCGGCCCCGTGTTCAACCAACCAAAGGCAGTCCCCGAACCGATTGGATTACTCCGTGCTGTCGCAGTCGATGGCGCACCTTTCGACTCTTCGCTCGATTCTGGTTGAGCTGAAGCCTTCCCAGTGTCGTTCACATTTGCAGGCGAAATTTCTGTGCCATTTGAGGCGGTAGCCGACGCAGAGGGAGTTCTGGTGGCATTGGCCATTGTCTTCGCCGGCCGCAGAATTTTCATCGTTCTCTGAGTATGGGGTCGTGCGTAACTGGACGGAGTTTTGGAGCTCGCATCGTTTGGAGTGCTGGAGGATACAGAACGCCACGAGTTGGACCATACACCCGAACCAGACTTCGTCATTGGTGTGGTGAAGGACTTCTCGCTCCCAGTCGTCGACTTGGAATCGTCGGCGGCCCTTGGTTGAGACATGTCCAGACTGGATCGTGTTAATGGCTCTAAGGATTGATCCGCTCGACGGACATCTCCTGGTTCGGAGGGGTTAGCGGAAGGCAAACTACTGGATTGAGCTGCCGTAGGTGATGCAGCGTTCTGCGCCGTGTTGAGTCTTTCCGGTTGGCCAATGACTCCCACTGGCGAAGCTGGCGGCGGTAGAGCTTCGCCTATTGAGGACGACCGATGCCGAGAAACGGTGCACAGATCCTTGTAAGTGGCATCGTCTTCAGGCCGACACAAGGGAATCGAGACTTGATTTCGTTCCTCGTCAAAAATCATGACCTTGTCTTGTGAGAACAAGATGTCGGCATTGCGCGATCTCAGAACATCGCTGCCAAGGATGATTTGAATCGACGCATCAGTCGCCCTCTGTTCATCGACCACAAACTTGACCACCAACGTAGGGATGGGTGGCACAGGACTAGCTGATCTGACAGCAGCAGGACTGTGAATTTTGGCCTCAGTCAGATACACGGGTAGTCGAATACAGCGATAACCGTCTTCCCCGAATATGGACTCTGTCAGGTTAAGTTTGCACAACAGAGCATAGCTGACAGACGAAATCGTCGAACCCGAGCACAGGGCAGCGTAGAGCAGTGAGGTGTTGGAGAAGGATTGAGTCAGCCAGCAACGGATGATGGCCGGACATGGTCCTAAGATGAAGAAGCCCGGTGGAGGATTGCCAGAAACTCGAGGCGAGTTGTGAATTGACCCAAGCAGCCGACTCTGTTCAAGACCGAAGCTGTTCGTCCGACCAAAGCCAGCGGGCCCCGGTCTCCCGTCAGATCGATGTGAAAGAGATCTTTCCGAGAGCGCATGGCCACCCAGCCCACTGCCTGTACGTGTGGGCAATTCCATTGACTGTCTCGAGGAGCCATAATGGTTGTTGGCACTTTCGTCAAACCGTACTGAGTTTGCTCTTGATGCGGCGGCTCTCCGCGAGTCGTCAGTCGGGTCCAACGTCAAGGAAGTTATCATGGGATCTGCATCAAAATTGCGGAAAGCTTCAGCAGCGGGGTTGAGTGTCGACTCTAGGCATGGACATTAGTATAAATGGATAACCTGGCATGGGTCAGCTTACCATGATGCGAAGAACCCAGGGGGAAGGGAGAGCTCGCTCCCCACAGACTTCTAGGTCTGCTGCTATCAGGAGTCTTCTGCTCCAAACGCATGATGCGATCTGAGTGGAGAGCCTGCGTTGCAGAGAGATCGTTCAGCGTCTCTTGAATGCGCCACAATTCGTCTCTCGTGGCAAACTCGCGGGTGTCCATAGCAATCAGGCGCGCTCAAGTCCCACAGGCATTGACGTCGGAAGGAAGTGTGGTAGGAAGCTGAGAGGTAGGGATTGTGCAACGCATAGGCAGACACTTGAAACGGTCCTCGGCGGGGACGTACTCTCTCGTGGAGCAGAGCGAAGACAGTAGACACACCACCTAGCTACAATGCTCTCCTGGCTTGCGCCAGCCTGGCCAAACCCTTCCACCAACCGGTATTTATTGGCTCCGTCTCTTTATTGTCTCATCTGTTGGTTGCTTTGGAATATCCAATATTGCCAAATGTGGCTGGAGGGGAGAAAGGAAGGACAAAGAATGCGCCGGAGTTTGCACAAGGATGATCTCAGAGTGCCCGATGGTTTTTCTTAAAACAGAGTGCTCAGGATCAGTGGACGAGTGCAACGAGCTGACACGGAACACGACGAGGGGCGCAGGCAGCGCAGAAGTGGATTGAGAATGAGATGAAGTTGGACTAAGAATGCATGTGGAAGGGTGGGATGCGGAAAGACTTTTTGCAGATGATATGAGGGCTTTCCACTTCTGTGCGGGCAGCTTTGTCTCGTGTCCCGAAAAGTGCAGGGGTGAATGATATACTCTTGGTGAGTAAGAGAGCGATACTAGGTAGCTAAAAGACAACTTAATGTCTTGGTCTGAAAGAGACAAACAGCGATGTTGTAATTCTGGGGCAACAACGACCCTGCATCTCTGAATCTGCGTCTCGTCTGTCTCATGACGCACCGTATGTTGGCGAGTTTCCTTCCGCTGTACTTCGCCGTAGCCTTCCCCAGAGGTGGAGTGACGGCAACGAAGTTGGACTTTGGTACAGACATATATATTCACCTGTGTTGGATCGGGGAATTCAAAAATGGGGTAAAAAAGCTGAACAAGTCCTAGTTCCAGTCTCTGTCAACGAACAAACGAGTTTCCTTCAAAGTCATCAAGATCATCCTGAAGCGGCATCACTACCTTTTCAAAGACCACACTTTGGAGCCCTTTATTGTCAAGTTCATCTCCATCAGGACCAGCCCAGAGCAGGCACACTTTCACGACATTACAGTAGCGATCCCCATTTCGGTCTTGTACAAAGTCCAGGAGCCGGAGCGCGGTTTTGAGCTTAGCTACCGCTTCACTCTCATCGTGGTCTTTCGGCTCGTACAGGGCCTCGAGAGGTTGACCAAGAGATAGTTCGACCAGCGCCAGTCCGAGTGGGAAAAGAATCTTGCTCCTGATAAGAGGGTGGCTGCTCCATTCGCTGCCGCTCTGGGTTCCAGCTTTTAGTGCTGCCTGAACGAGGGCTCGGGAAAGATATGGAAGGCTGCTCATGTGGTTCGAGTAGTAGTCTGATTGCGACGGCAGCAGGATATTTTCAAGTCCCCATAGCGATTCCAGCCAGTTGCCATGGAGTTGGAAAACACAAGAGGCTAGAATAGCTGCAAGGTGCCGGCTGTTGCGTTGACTGATAGGGGGCAGCAGAATGTCTCCTACCCTCGGAGATAGAGAATGGTCCTCGAGGATACTTTTGATGGACCTAGTGGATTGATCAGTTGGAAGTTTCCTAACGATGTAGATATCGTGCCGGCGCCGGTTGAGTACATCCGTGAGGAACCCAATGTGTTCCCGCCTCGACCCTTCTTGTGAACAGAGTTTAAGAGCGTTGCAGACATCTTGAAGCTGTTGGCCGGGATTACCCTGCTTCGGCCACGGGATGGTTTCGAGTACTGGCTTGACAATGCCGAAACGGACGCCCTTTGACTCATTAATTCTAGAAGCTTGAGAGAGTTGCGTCTGCAGGAATATCCGAGATGTTGCAGAGTCAGCATCGTCTTGAAGGTCCGCTGCTTCAATCTCGACTTCTTCGCCCGCCATCAAGACTCCTACCTCGCTACCTTCCTGGTATGAAAATCGGTGGACGACGAATTTGGATTTTGTCTGCGTACATCTCGACCCACCACCACGACATTTGGAGGGTGGATTTTCCAGACGCAGCTGTAGGACGTGCTTCGCTTTGCAGGGACAACTCCAGCAATTGCCACAAACAAATGTTTCGTACACACTGCGAGCGTGCCGCCTAATCTTAGTGTAGTCTTGCAATAACCCTCGGTTCGGCCAACGAGATTTCCGAGACTCGGCCAATTTGTGGACTTGTTCGGTTATGGTGGAAAGTGTTTGGTTTGCGCTTCGAATCTTGCCCAGAAGAGCTTCATAGACCTTCTTGGATAATACATCAGTGAACCTTTTGAAATTGGGCACCGCGTTCGAAGGCGCCGAATGAGTACCCAATTTTTCTTTCAGATTTTTGAGCATGTCGCTGAGTTCACTCATTGTCACCATGTACGCTCCGTAGCTGGTCTTCATCATTTTTTGAAGGGCTGCATCGTATTCGCTGCGTTTCCAGAGGTCACCGTCAGGATTCTGTAGCAATGTCGCTATGTCTTCTTCATCGTGCACTATCTGGAGAAGAACTCTTTCCAAATTATTCTGAAAAATAGTGGTCTCTGTGCTGAGGCCATCTTGATAGCGCCTGACCTCTCTTTGATACCTGCGGGTTGATACCAAGATCTTAATGGTTCCGACGCCTTCCCGATACTCGCCAATAAGGGAAACAACAATGGGCAGAGCTCCAAGCACAATGCCGGCAATTTCGAAGCCTGACATGATCCAAGATCTGCAAGAAGGATTATACAAAGGAGAGGCTAGTAAGGAGAATTCGTTTCAGACGGCTGATCAAAGCGAGCCACCACAGTACTCGGTATATTACTGCCTGGTAGCCTTTGGCGCCAGAGGGGACTCCCGCCTACCCCGCGGTCCGCAACCCCACCTGCTAAACTCGACTGTTGTTTTAATTACAACTAAGGGCGGACAACCGCCGATGGGGCACTTACCTAGTATTTCAAGGGCACCATTGGAGAGGTGCCACTTTTCGCCCCGCTTTCAGCCTCATGAGCCTCTTCTATTACCTACCTACTACCCCTCCAAACCCTCCAGGACGGCACTCTCTCCTTCCAGGTCCAAGCCCGAGCCTTCACCATATCAGGACTATCTCTGCAATTCTACCCAATGTCACGAATGTAGGACCACGAGACGTTTCCTCAGCTGCATATAACTTGTTGACGGTTTGATGTATCCGCTGAATGCCACTGCTCGTAGAAGGCTCACTGATCCGGGTATCCTGGAATCAACACCACCTTCATTATATCGGAAACATAAGCCAGGGACACGATGAAGTCGAGTTCTATATCGACAGAGTTGCTGGAATGCTTGAAGCTATTCAACACACTTCTGACTAGAGACGAACTGTTCAACACCTCCTCTAGTATACCAAAATCTGTCTGGGACGATGAGCTTGGAAGACTGAGGGTGTGGGCCGCAAACATTGGTGCGCATCAGAAAGATCAATCTTCTCTAGACTACCGGTTGAGGAACGCTTCGCATGTCAAATCACAGATTATCAACTTGCTGCAGAGTCTGAAGATGACGTTGAAAGAGCTTGAAGAGGTCCTCATCGAGCTCAACGAAGAATATCCAGAAAAAGATGACGATGAAAGAAAGGCAGAAGTTGCAGAAATATTCAACGACCTGGTACAAGTCATCACAAACCTCTATCGAATGTCTATTCTTGTAAGGCAGCCATCACAACGGGACCGGTTTCTAAGATACCAGAAAGACGATGCGGCTGGATATGAACAATTTGACCGAAATCATGTGCTGGAAAAGTTTCGCAACGCCGACGCCAAAGTGATAGATAGGTTAGCAACAGCCGTCTCCAACAGACGCAGACATCTGAAGGCGCTGGAGAGGCACAGGGCCAAACTGGGAAAAGGTATCGGCCACGCTCGTGGGGAAGAGAATGACGATACATCCACCGTCATGTCTGGAACTCTAGCAACCGATTATGAAGAGGGATCTGCAGTGGCCAGACTCGAGTCTGAATCACTAAGTGGAGAGTCCACGACATCATATGCTGCCTCGTTCCTGGCGGGTGAAAAAGATATCAAGATCCCTCCGCCACCCGTCGGTTATGGCAGCGAGAAGCCATTTGAGTGTCCATATTGCTTCTTCATGACGACGACCAATAGCAGGAAGTCCTGGGCACAGCACGTGTTTCGGGACTTAATGCCATATATGTGCATTTTCCCTGATTGCAAAACACCAAATCAACTGTATGACAGGCAACGAGACTGGTCTTTACATTTGCAGACACATCGCCGGGGCTCAACAAACCTTTCATCGCTAGAACTGACTTTCTGCCAACTATGCCATAGAACTGACATACCGTTCCCAAAATATGAACGCCATCTCGCCGAACACCTGGAGGAACTTGCTCTGTTCGCCCTGCCACGTGATATGCAAGGTCATTCTGATGAAGACGATGACTATGATGGCCAGAAGAAGATTCGAAGCATAGAGAATAGCGCAACCTCCAGTAATGCCGACGATGGAGAGATATTCGATGAAGATCCTATCGCGTCTCATGATGCCGTTATGTGGATGGACCGATTGGGTATATCTGAAGAGGAGCGGCCGGCCACGGAGGGAAAACCAGCAGAAACAACGAATGAGGCGGAATCAAATATATCAGTTCTCCGAATAACCGGGCTATCAGAGTGGCGAAACAATGTGGCATTAGCAGCGGCTGATCCCACTGAAACGTCTTTTGCAGCAGTAGAAGGACAGGCACAGGAAGAAGGACACAGACCGACGATAAGCGAAATACAGGCTGTCGAGGAAGGGTTCAGGTTGACGGCAGAGGCAGCAGAGGCTAAGAAGAAACCTATAAGGTCCACCCGAGCGGAAGAAGCTCACGGTCATGAATCCAATAGTCACGGCCGGACGACACCTCAGCAACGTAAGTCCTAAACAATCCCTTGTATCCCTAGTCTAATGGTCCCTCAGTATCCGAGTCCCAGAAACGGCTCATCGAGGAGTTTGGCGGCCTCTTCTGTGACTGCGGCCAGTTCTTCCCAGGGAAAATGGCAATGGCCAACATCACCAGGCACGTCCGCGAGGCGAGCGTTCGCTTTCGTAACGCCTGCATCTACTGCAACAGCAAGTTCGCTGGGCACGAGAATCTTCACAACCACTTGCTGGTGTTGCATCCACAGCAAGTGTGCGTGTCTTGCGGCAGGGTTCCCGAGAGGAGACCTACCAGTAGAGCTCTCGTTCAGTCCAAAGACCCAGGCTGAGGTCGGGCTGTTGGTCCCGGACGAGCGAACTCACCGACTCGCTTGGGAGGAATGTCGTACATTGGCAGTAAGTGATCCAACCTCTACCTGCTGCATCGACTTGAGGCTGAAATTCTGCTAGCATACAGAGAGTCCTGTGATTTGGAACTACGGGGGCCAGAACGCACTATCAGCCTTCGTGAGTGCGAGTGGGCTGGTATTAGCACAGGAGATGGTGTTCGAGAAAGAAGACCACGTGTGGGAATGTGGACTTTTCTCTCTCGTCTGGAACGCCAAAGCCCGAGCTGGAGGACCAGAACTGTCAATGCGGGCTCGGCAGCAGCTGGAGTGTCTGTTTCAAGCGTCGTGTCGTAAGTATTAATGAACATCCTGTAGCCCCCGAGGAAGTCACCCTCAGACTGTATTCGCGTGTGCCTCTTGGAGCATCAGACAACGAGGGCACTGAAAGGACGACTCAGTAGCCACGCACACACGAGAGAGATTAGAGTGTATGGGGACTTGGCCGGATAGGCGCTAGCTCAAGGCAGCTCTGTTGCTCTGAACCTCGCTGAGGTCGCCGCTTAAAAGGAGACACCGAAGAAGGCCTCACTCTAACACCCTCACGCTCGTCGTTTCTAGCCCAAAACATCCATAATTCATTACACCCAGCTCCATGCCCCAGTCCAGTCCAGTCCAGTCCAGTCCAGCATATCCACCCACCACCCGACCCGCGCCTAATCGTCACTCCGATCGTGTACCGCTCTGTTTCAATACACAAACTCGGTAACAAACATCATAGCCCGCATTGTAGGTAGGCGCTTTTGACCAGTCAACTTGGCGTGGACGTACCCCCCTTTGAACTCATTCCACATTCCACAGATGCATCGTCCACCATCAAGCCCTTGGCTGGTCATCAATGGAATCCATTTGTTCTGACAACGCCAGGTCCGCGTTGAGAATAGGCCGCCGATCCGGCCGCGAAGTATGGATGATTACATGCCGCCTTGGCAGAAATGCGATGCGCAGGGTCGTATTCGAGCATCGCGTCCAGCAATTCAAGACCGGCCGGTTCCAAGTTGGGGACGAATTTGGAGGTTGGTTCCCGACGCCACTTAGGAAACGAGGTTTTGAAGTCCGGAAACGATGTGACACCGGGCCAAGTCGTTTCATCGGGGGTGCCGAGCAGTCTGCTTTCGTGTTAGTCGAGAAGCAACGCTGATGGGCGCGGCGAGATGGGAAGCTTACTTGAAGATTTTGAAGATTTCGTCAATTTCAGAGTCGCCGGGGAAGAGAGGCTTGCGGGTACACATTTCGGCGAAGATAGCGCCAACGGACCACATGTCTACGCCCGTCGAGTATTGCCGTCCGCCGAGAAGAATCTCTGGGGCACGATACCATAGTGTAACAACCTGTGAAGTCAGTGAGTAGTGGCTTTAGGTAGCAGGGGCGAGTTGACCAACTTCGTGGGTATATGTTCTCAGGGGCACACCAAAGGCTCTTGCAAGACCGAAATCAGCCAGTTTGAGATTTCCCTCGCGGTCAATCAGAAGGTTTTGGGGCTTCAGGTCTCGGTGCAGGACACGATGACTGTGACAGTACCGAACGCCTTCAACCAGCTGAGCCATGAACTTCTTGACCATATCCTTGCCCAACCCGAGTCGCTGCATGTCCATGCTCGAGCCTTCAGGCAAGGCCTTGCCTCGTCCACCTTCTGACACTGGCAAAGCCTCCATGTACTTTTTCAAATCCAGGTCAAGGAACTCGCAGACGAGGTATAGTTTGTGGCCGTCGGCGTGAACAATGTTCAGTAAACGCACGATGTTGGGGTCGTTCATTTCTTTCAATAGGGAGATCTCGCGGATTGCAGTGCTGGGGACGCCTTCGTCTTCAGCTTCCAGACGGATCTTCTTGAGGGCAACGATTCGGCCGCCATTGGAGAGGTCTCGAGCCTTGTAGACAACGCCATACGTGCCTAGTTCCGGCATTGTCAGTGGGACACAGTAATTGGATCTTTTCGCAGGTGTCCGCTCTCACCTTCGCCAACCTTTTCAATTTTCTGGTAGTTCTCCATCTTGTTTCGGTGACCAGTACTGACTCATCTACCAGCTGTGCTGTCAGGAGGGGAACCTTTGGCCGTCGAAGGGTGCCAACAACAAAGCGGTAAGGGGTCGCCTTTGATTGAGTGGCGTCTGCGCTGCCTGAAGACAACAGCAGTGTGACGGATCGGCGACGGACCTAGATGTTAGTATGTCGATACGGAGGTAGCGAACAGCATGCACAATCTTGGCCTCCAGCTACAGGGGAATTCTTCGCAGGTCAATGTAAGGTAGTGCTGCATGGTTGTCCCATGCAAGCCATGCTCAATTGTAACTTTGTTTGTTTAGGTTCAGAGACGCGTCTGATTGGCCGGGGAGAAATCGTGCCTGCCAAGAGATTTCCGCGCCCGCAGTTTGCGGTTCGCAGTTCAAGTTCGGCTGAATTGCGGGCATTGCGGGCATTTCTCAAAATTGCCTGCCTCGCCGCTCACGCCCGCCCTCCGCCCATTGACTCATCCTTGAGACCACACGCAGTCACACTGCGAAGACCACCGGCTTGATCCTGAGACGCTCGGATAGCCCTTGCTTCTCTGCCGATCTCCGCCGTCTTCTCGAATTCACTCTCCCGGTTCGTCATCTACAGGCTTGAGTCTCCTCCTGCTCTCCCTCAACCTCGACTCAACAACCCATTATCTCACCCTGCCCACCATGGCAGGCAAAGAGCTGTCTCCGCAAGAGAAGCTCGCTTTGATCAAAGACCAATTGCAGGAGGTTCTACACGAAGACATTCTTGAAAATGTCATTCTGAAAGAGCAGAGACCATTGATAATCTACTGGGGTACAGCCACGACAGGAAGACCGCATTGCGGCTACTTCGTGCCAATGATGAAAATTGCGCACTTTCTCCGAGCGGGCTGTCGGGTCAAGATCCTTCTGGCAGACATCCACGGGTTTCTCGACAATTTGAAAGCGCCCATCGAGTTGGTCAAATTCCGGGCGGAATACTACAAATACATTATCCAATCCCTCCTGAAGGCCGTCGGCGTGAGTTTGGAGAAGCTGGAATTCGTTCTAGGCTCCTCTTACCAATTGAGCGCAGATTACACCATGGATGTCTTCCGACTGAGTAGCGTGGTGACAGAGCACGATGCCAAAAAGGCCGGTGCTGAGGTCGTCAAACAGGTTGAAAATGCCACATTATCTGGACTGATCTATCCCTTGATGCAGGCACTGGATGAGCAGCATTTGGGCGTCGATGCACAATTTGGTGGAGTCGATCAGAGAAAAATATTTGCTCTGGCACAAGAAACTCTTCCCAAGATTGGCTATAAAGAACGAGCGCATTTGATGAATCCTATGGTACCCGGTCTGGCTGGTGGCAAAATGTCTGCCTCAGACCCCGACTCCAAAATCGACATTCTCGACACGGCTGACGCAGTCAGAAAGAAGCTCCGCAAAGCCTATGCAGCTGCTGGAGAAATCGAAGGAAATGGCATAATATCTTTTGTCGAATATGTGTTACTACCCATCAGCTCTCTGCGAGATCCCGAAGGAAAAGGATCCTTCGTGTGCGAGAGAAGAGAAGGAGAAGGAGAGCCGCTGGTGTATCACGATATTGAGACCCTGAAGGAGGATTACCGAGCCGACAAGCTCACCCCACAATTGCTCAAGGCTGGCGCAGCTACCGCTCTTGTAGAGTTGCTGGCTCCCATTCAAGCCGAATTCCAGGCGTCACCGGAATGGCAAGAGATTGAGAAGAAAGCCTACCCTCCTCCCGAGCCGGCCAAGAAGAAGAAGCAACCAAAGGATAAAGGCTCAAGGTACCCGGGTGCGAGCAACGTCACTAGCAAACCGGACGGATCGATCGAGGGCGAGGGGAAGGAAGAAGTTGAGGTGGGAAAGACAGCAGAGCAAGCAATGTCGAACCTGGACATCAACGGTCAAGCTTCATGAGCAGTGAAAAGAGGAGCCGTACCTGGCAGAAACCTTTTCGATGTTCCTGTCACCGTCCTCGGCAGTGCATCGTTTCCTCAGTATTATGTTACTGAATATGCAGACCTGGGAGATAAGTACAACGAGAATCTGGAAGAAGTACGACAAGCTTGATTGAAAAATGTCCCGCTGCATGAGCGAGGAGTCACATCGCTGCAGGAGGTGTCGCACCAATACTCGTAAACGATGCATCTGCGCAATATGGTATGTAGAACCAGCCAACACAAGGTCGCGAGATTGGAGTCACTCTTCATCGCTTCATTAGCTGAAACGGGTAGAATTCTCGAACGACGACAGCATGAAAGGCGTTCTGCGGTCGGAGTAATTGTGGATTTTGTCATGAGACGTTGTCTATCCTGCTTGCTGTCGGCGAAATTCTCGGCGCTACTTTTTGTCACAGACTCGCAGCCAGCATTTGCTTCTGGCAGCCCGTTCCCCTTTGTTCTTCTTCCTCCACTCAACAGACGCACCTTCGGCGTCTCTATTGCAACCCAATTCCCGCCGAATCTTCCTTGCTCGTGTAAGTTGCTGACCAGGCCAGGCCCTTGCCCGGTAGGGGGCATCTGATGCGCTGAGACAGCAGAAACCAAAGCCTTGATGCGTCGCAAGACCGCAACAACTTTCCCGGCGTGGTAAGAAGACACACTAACCGCCAAAGGACTCCCCACAACCCCTAGGAGGTAGCTGTTTGGTTGCTTGTGCATTTCCGGCCGCTCTTTCAAAAGTGGCCGGCCGTCACTGACATGAGAGCAGCCTAGCACACGAAGTATCCATCTCTTGAGGCAGGCGTCTTCGTACGCATGATGACGGCAGCTTGCATGAAGCCAGAACCCCATGAAGCCTTCACGAACGGGTCTACCTCGCCAGCCTCGACCCTCAAACAATGGATACGAAATGTGCGCTTTGACATGGGGGCGCAGGCTGACCGACATATGCATTAATCCCTTTGTATGCTATAGTGCGAATGGGCTCAAACATGAAGGCCACAAAGAGAGGGTAGGTAAAGAATCTGTCGCTTGAAAGCACCCTTTTTACAGCCCCCTGATGTCAGAGCCTTAGTGAAGAGGAGGGTGTTGTCATGGTCGCTGTGGAATGCCAACCGACACCCCCTCCTCAATACGAAAGTCAAGCCACCCACGCAACTGTTGTCTTTAGCCCACACTCAATCAGTCCTATCTGCTGTGAGGCAACGTCGAACGACAGAGTGACGAGGAGATCGTCAGTGATAGACACAGTTTTAGCGAGAGACAACTCTAACGCTCTGGCAACTCAGTATCTACCTAGGTACAAATCCATGACACCACTGCCAGACTAAGGTGGTGACGTTGCTCACTTGCCCAGGGGCTCGGGAGGATCTCGATGCAACAAGAACTCGTCCAGGTTCAGACCTAATGCAGCAGCTCGAGGCTGAAGGCTCCTTCTTGTTCGTTGGTAACCAGGGCTGGCACGAGAGTGCCACAATGTACCAGGGTCACAATTTCGCCGGTCGCGCCTCAACCTCAGGTACCAGGTAGGAATGCAGACTTGTGGTTGCCGAGTCATTTCGATGGCAGAGGGTGTAAGTGTCCTTACGGATGTCGGCACGATACTGTTGAATTCTTGACCGCGGATCCTCCAACACACATCAGGAGACTCTGATTCCAGAGAAGGAGTAAAGTTCTGTGGACGAGCGGCGGCTTGCCGAGGAATGTGGGTGAGAGAGCTGATCCCCCAGATCACCAAAAGCGCCGAGCATCTGCCCGCCGCAAAACGCCTGGAGAACCAGACATTAGGAGACAGATTAGTCCGGAAAACAATGTTGGAAACCCAGACATCAAAATGCCCCAGCCATCGACAAAGTGGAGAAGATCTAGGACTTGACATAAGTGGGCACTTTCCTGAAGTGCGGGGTTTGGCTCTTCATCAGCAACTAGGACACATCCATGAGAGTCTAAACTCACTCTTTTCGGGAAGTAACCAGGTCTGTTGGGCTCATGGAGGGCCGAGGTGGACGGTGGAAGGCAAAGAGCTCGCGGTAGCGCCCCTGTGACATAGACAGGGTGGCACATGGGAAAGCGAGGCTGTTTGCATTCTCTCCACTCTTTCGCCGTCCATTTCAGCGATCTCCAGCACCAGCTCCACCGCTCACCGCACATGCCAGCCAACGACCGCTCGTCGCTCCCTTTTTCCTTGTGGTTCTGCTCTTCCTCCGACATTTGTGGGAAGGCTCTGGACTATCCAAGCTCTTGGTAGCCTCTTCGTTCGGAACCATTGGTCTGTGAGCTGGCAACACCTGACCCGTCTGACCTTGACCAGCTCGCTTAACCCTGCTCAGTGAGCTCCCGGGGAAGCCAGTGGGAAAGTCTGAGAGACGTCGATTTGGGTAACTCTTACCTCGATCATGCGAGCCCTAATTGATGTGGGTTGCGTTGATTGGAAATTTCTCCGGCGACCTCTTTGCCATTGGTAGACCTCAACGCGACTAAGAGCTCTGTTTTACTGCTGCCCTAGCTCTCTCAGAAATAACTGCGTCATTTGGCTTCACGGGAGGGGAGGGAAACACGAACACCAGATGCTGGAGTATATATGTACCTGGTATACCCTTCCATAAGCCTGGCACTTTTCGACCGACCACAGGCCAGATCTTTGAGAAGCTTAGCTGTTCGATCATTTGAACCGGTACCTTCGAGGTCCCGTGCTTCATTGGCCATATCTTTGATTGAGCCTTACCACCCCCGACGATGAGCTACGCGCACGACGAAGAGAGTGGCGCCGGCCGTGCTGGCCGCCATATGAGTGTCTCCGTCTATGCCAACAATATGGGAGCACCAACCTACGACACGACCAGACGAAGATCTTCTATTGTCCCCGCTGCAGCTGTCGCAGCACAACAAGATGAGACAGTCTTCAATCAGAAGGATGAAACCCTTCGCAAGATGTCTGTCGCAGTCCCCAATTTGGCCGAGCTCTCTGCCGATGCCAAAGCTGCCGCAGATTTGGAACATAGGATGGGCTTTCGTGAGGGTTGCCGCCTGTATCCCAAAGCCATCATGTTCTCCTTCTGTCTTTCTCTCGCCGTCATCATGGAGGGGTACGACACCTACCTCCTCGGCAACTTCTTCGGGTTGACCACGTTTGCTCGCAAGTATGGGTCGCCCGCAGGGATTGTCAACGGCGTCCAGAGTTACCAGGTCTCTGCGACATGGCAGTCTGCGCTCAGCAATGGCACGGCCGCTGCTCAGATTATCGGACTGTTTCTCAACGGCATCATCTCCGAGCGTATCGGATACCGCTGGACCATGATTGGCGCTCTGGCCTTTATTTGTGGATGCATCTTCATCACCTTCTTCGCTGTTGATGTGAAGATGTTGCTCGCTGGTTACGTCTTGTCGGGTCTCCCATGGGGGGTAAGTTTGATCTTGTGCTGCAGCCGTTGGGTGTTGGTGTCGCGCCCGGAGCAACCAGGTTTCGAGCAACAAGGCTGACATTACTCCTCCTCTAGGTCTTCCAAACCCTTACTACCACATATGCCGCCGAAGTGACCCCAGTCCCATTGAGACCATACCTGACGACCTACGTCAACCTCTGCTGGGTCATTGGTCAGCTTCTCGCTGCTGGTATTTTGAAAGGCTTCGTGAACCAGACCGACCAGTGGGCATACAGAGTGCCATACGCAATTCAGTGGATATGGCCGATCCCAATTGCTACAGCTGCGTTCCTTGCGCCAGAGAGTCCATGGTGGCTTGTTCGCCATGGCAAATTGGACCAAGCTCGCGCTGCGCTGCTGAAGCTGACGTCCAAAAAGAACACCGAGTTCAACGTTGAAGACACGTTGGCCATGATGATCCACACCAATGAGCTTGAAATCCAGCAGACTGCGGGCACTAACTACTGGGACTGCTTCAAGGGCGTTGACCTGCGCCGGACTGAAGTTACCTGTATCACGTGGTTGATTCAACAGACGTCAGGTTCTCCCATGATCGGCTGGGGTACCTATTTCATGATCCAAGCCGGCTTGAGCGAAAGCAATGCGTACTCCCTCGGTGTTGGCCAGAGTGCAATGGGTTTCATGGGGACGGTGCTCTCCTGGTTCTTGATGCCGCACTTCGGTCGTCGCACCTTGTATCTCGCCGGTCAATTGGCCATGTTCATCATCCTGATGATCATTGGTGGCCTGGGGGTTCCAAACCTATCCACCTCGATTGGATGGGCTTCTGGTGCCTTGATTCTTATTCTCACCTTCGTCTACGACTTTACTGTTGGGCCTGTCTGCTACTCACTGGTGGCTGAGCTTCCATCCACTCGGCTCCGAATCAAGACTGTCGTTTTGTCCCGGAACGTCTACAACATCATGGGTATCGTGGTTGGCACTCTTCAACCTCGCATGATGAATCCAACAGCCTGGGACTGGCGTGGAAAGACTTGTTTCTTCTGGGGCGGTCTCAACTTGCTAGGCTTGATCTGGACCTATTTCCGTCTTCCAGAGCCAAAGGTTAGTCGTTCATCTCTCTCGTCTCTTTTTCCCAGGGCCCAACCACTTACACTCTTCCTAGGGTCTCACTTATGCCGAACTTGATGTCTTGTTTGAGAACAAAGTGTCCGCGCGCAAATTCAAGCAAGTCAAAGTCGACCCATATCGCTCGGACAATTTGGTCATTGTTCCCGACGAGTTTGGCGACTATGATGTGGTCGAGAAGAAGGGTTTCTAAGGGCTGTAGTGCTATCACAGTCACCCGCCGAATAGGCATGTCATCGTCTACTTGTTGGGCATGCCCGGTTGGCCGGTTTGTTTGTAACGTTGGCTATGAAGTTATGTTTATTTATTTGAAACGAAACAAAAACGCAGCCTCAGTGTACGAGTATTTTATTTTTGATTGTTATCTGTTATGCAAACTGGATGAAGTCAGCTGCTGGCTTTTGTATCCATCTCGCGCGGGCCATTTGCGCACGCAAGCGAGACAGCGACAGCTGAGCGAAATGAGTTGACCGGTCGCCTACCCTAGGGCCCACAGAACGCTGCCTATTGAGCCTGTTCTGCCCAGCCAACTGGTTCGTGTAAGAATATTAGTGCGTCAAATACCCAGTAGGGCCAGCAACCAGTGGGACTGGGACGAGGGAGGCAGCTACTACTGATGGATTTCCTGCCCAAACAAAAGGCAACATGCCGCTCCTTGCGCATTGTGGCGTTTCTCGTTCCATACCTAGGTACCTACCTGGCGAGCTGGGTACCGTACATCACCAAAGTCCTGGGCTTTTTGGCTGCATCTCAGCCGCACGACCACTTCATGCCCATGGCATGGCATCAGACGTGGTCGTGGCATTCGCCTCCAAACTACCTGGTACTAGTTCATGCAATGGTCCAGAACCATGATCCCCTTTGTGCGACAGAGTCGGCCTAACGAGCTAGAGTTCGGGTGGTTTTGTCTCTGGTCAAGATGCTGCCTTGTGCTTGTCGTTAGTTGCAGTCGTGGTTTTCAGCCTCCTTCTCTTCTATTCCTTCCGTCTGTATTGTTCTTTTCCATTGCCCATCTGGTTGATTTCGACGAATAAAGCGGATTCCTTCCTTGCAACCCGTTTCATCCTCGTGTCGTCTGACTCAGGTGTTCACTGTTCATCAGGCTGCCACTGCCCCTGGCCCTCGTGCGTTCCCCGCCGCCGTACCTGGACAACCTAGCCGGCTGGATTTCAGGTGCCATCGAGCTTCTTTTTGGACAACGCAACTATACACTTGAGTCACCTACGCCTCCATTTGGGCTCGAATATCTCTGTGCCCAAGTCATAAAAGGCCATGGATGATCGCAGAGACAATATCGGCGGAGGCGGCCGCTGGTATGGTCCTCCACCGCCTGATCTTTCTATTGCACCAGCTCCGACAAAGATGCGGCGCAAACAGCGCCGACAGCCTCCTCAGGAGACAGTGAACCAGTTCTGGAACCAATTGAACCCCACGCACCCTGGTAAAGTCTTCACTCTCCTCCCCAACAACCCCTATGCCCGCAAGAAGGCCGCAAAAACTCCTCATGGCACCGTCGTCGGCCAGCGCGCGGCCAAGTCGTACGAAGAGGCTCGCGATGAGTGTAAGAGGGACGTAGACAGGATCGTCAGGGAGTGCCGTCGACTGAACCAGAAGTACCGGGACATGCATTTTGATATCGAGTGGGATCTCAAGTCCGGGCAGCGGAATTGTCTCGACGGTCTCAGCACACCTGGCGATTGCATGAAACCAAAGGGCGTCAGAAGAGTCACGGTAAGTCTCTTTGTTGTTGCTCTAGTCGAGAGATCCCACAACGGCTAAGAAATGGCTAGGACATATTTGAGAAACCGGAATTCTTCATCAACGGCCCGACTGCTGGTGACGTGCGTCAGGGCCGTGATGGAGATTGCTATCTGATGGCAGCGCTGTGTGGATTGGGCAACATGGAAGGATTGATCGACAGAGTGTGTGTCAAACATGACAAAGACGTCGGTGTCTACGGATTTGTCTTCTTTCGAGGTAATCTTCTGGTGTTCTCTGGGTGAGAAAATTGAAGCCTTCTAATCTATATTTGCAGATGGCGAATGGCAACATACGATCATCGATGATAAACTCTACAGTAAGTTCACCTCTCTTCAATATCCATATATCCATGTGCTATCACTACTTAGGCAAGGACTGACATGGTTGCAGCCAAAGCACCAGATTACGACGAAGCCCAGGACGAGCGGGTGGTCTGGGACGACATCAATCGCGTGGACAGCGCCGGAGAATACCTCAAAGCCCACTTGACAGGCTCGAGAGCACTGTACTTTGCGCAATGCAGTGACGAAAATGAAACATGGCTCCCACTTCTTGAGAAGGCCTACGCGAAAGCGCACGGAGACTTTGCTTCCATCGACGGAGGATTCACGGGCGAGGCTATCGAAGACCTGACCGGCGGCGTGACAACGGAGATATACAGCACCGACATTCTCGACCGTGAAGCCTTTTGGCGCGAGGAACTCATGCAGGTCGGCAAAAAGTTCCTCTTTGGCTGCGCCACGGGCTTCTACGCCAACTGGCTCGACACCACCAGAGCACCCCGCGAACGTGAAGGGATCTCCGAAGGGCATGCCTACAGCATCATGGATGCGAGGGAAATCAACGGCGAGCGACTCCTGAAGCTCCGTAATCCCTGGGGCAAGAAAGAATGGACGGGGAGATGGAGTGATGGCAGCTCCGAATGGACTCCCGAGTGGATGCAGTTGCTGGACCACAAATTTGGCAATGATGGCATCTTCTGGATCAGCTACGATGATCTCCTGAAGAAGTATCAGCATTTTGACCGTACGAGAATCTTTGGTCCCGAGTGGAATGTCACACAGTGCTGGACCAGCGTCAATGTCTCATGGTCGGCCGAGTATCACAGCACAAAATTCTCTTTGACGTTGGAAGAGAAGGCGCCCGTGGTGATTGTTCTGGCGCAGCTGGACGATACCTATTTCAGTGGATTGGAGGGTGGCTATGGATTTGACCTACAATTCCGCCTCGAGTCCGACAACAAGGAGGACGAAAACGACTACATTGTCCGATCCAACGGCAATTATGCCATGGCCAGATCTGTGAGCACAGACATTGAGCTGGAAGCTGGCACGTACTCGGTTCTGATGAAGATCACCGCCACCCGGAACACAGACAGAGAGCACGTCGAAGATGTATTGCCTGTCTATGCCGCCACAAGACGCGAGAAGCTCATTCAGATGGGGCTCTCGTACGATCTCGCACATGCCAAGGGTGTGATTGTGGAAACAGAGGCCGAACGGAAAGAGCGCAAAAAGCGTGAGAAGATTCGACGTGCACAAGAGAAGGAAAAGATGAAGCAGAAGGCCAAGGCCCAGGCGAAGAAGCATTGGGAGAGACAGAAGAAAAGACATGAGCTAGAGAAGGAGAGACAGGCAAGGAACAAGGAGAGGAGAGAGAGGAAGAAACGGGCCAACGGACTGGCCGCTGAGAAGCCCCGCGAACCGGTTGTCGAGAGGCAGGGAACTTTTGGCAGCATGATCAACGCGAACCCTGAGAGCAGGAGGGATTCGACGATGCAGAATGGGCACGTCGACAAAGTCGAAGGCTTGAACCCGGGGTCTGAAGCCATCGAGGTCCAAAGCTCCAACGACTTCGTTCCTGTGAGCGCGAAGGAACCTGCAGAACTGTCAGAGGAGCCAAACCCAATCCTTGCTTCGCAGGAGAAACCAGCAGAAGAAGTCACCGCCGACAGTGTCGTCCAGCCGCTGGAAGAAGTGATCAAGCTCGCCAACTCAGAAGAGCACGCCAGCAAGCCGGAACACCTTTCTGACAAGAAGCCCGCACCACCCGAGGCTGTAGCAGCAGGGGCTGATGATACGGCCGTTCAATTTGATGGCTCCCCTGTCATTACAGACGTCAAGCCGCTGTCGAGGCTGCCTCCACAATCTCGCCCGGAGCATCTCGCATCTAAAGACATCGGCTCTGGGAAAGAAGCTACTTCTGTGATAAAATGGCATAGGGATGCTCAACCTGGTATGGCGAATGGACCTCACCATCGGACGCCGGCTCGCAGCGCCACGATTAACAGCACAGCCGTCACCATGCTAGGCATCGGGAGCGGCGCTGATGATAGGGAGTATGATATCCAAGACGGTGACCAAATCAGAGATTTCGACATTGTCCGCGAAAAAGACGGCAATCAGGAATCAAATGGACACACAGGACCCACGAACGACGACGACGTCTCTGACGCAGACTCCTTCCCGCCTTTCGACTGGAGTCCGGAACTCGACATGTCGCCCTACAGCAGCAGCGACGCCGAGTCAGGTACATCGTCGACTCACACCTTCACTCCCGGTCTAGGCCGGCTCAGGTCCACTATCCGCCGTGGGCGACGCCGCTCACGCTCACCGCTACTCAACCCGACCATCGACATGGACGGCCCAGGCCTGAAGCCACCGGGCGGCGGAGCAGATGATGACGGCGACGGGCCTGGTGAGCCATGGAACGCCGTGTGTGTTGTGGGTCTGAGGGTGTATTCGACACTGAAGGGTGAAGGGATCAAATTGAAGGTCGTACGACCGAGCGAATATTCCGACAACGAAGAAGCGGACAGAGGCAAAGCCCCAAGCGGGGCTGCTGGGGGCGAGGACGCAGAGACCAAGGAGGCCGCCGAGCGCATTTTGGACCCGGATGACATCTCAAGGGGAGCTGTGGCTGCCGAGCCTGAGAGCACGGGTGCCGTGGTAACCGGTGAGGGCGAGAAGCGTGACCCGAATTGTCTGGAAGATGGCATGAAACTAGGAAGTAGCAGCAGAATCTCGAAGCTGGGCATGCACCCCCCTCTGGCAACCAGAACAGCGACGAACAAGAGGAGATGGAGATGATCTTGACAGACTGGCAACGGCGACGGCGATGAGGGATGGGACCGGATCTCTCTGGGCGGAGGATCATTACATTGTCCGGAAACTTGAAGGCCGCGAGAATATCGGGATTGGATACGGTATTGCTTCTCTGTTCTCTCTATCCGACAATTCTCCTTTTCTCTCCTCTCTTCCGTTCCTCCCCTTAAGTCTTTTACATAAAACTCTTCTATCAAAAGACATGGCGTTGATGGGTTTGGAAATCATTCTTGGTTACAGATATGATCATGAGGTAATTACGAAAGCAGAAAAAAAAATATCTTTTCCGATTTATAAGTAAAGAGTTACACATCGTGGTTTCGTCTTCTTCTTCTTCGTCTATTTACTTATTTATTTAATACTACACTGTACTCTTTGGAGACAGGGAGAGAGATATATACATGTCGCTTTCCCAGCCAGTATGGTGTAAGAAGTTCGCTGATGTACCCCCTGTCTACTACTTCAGGTACGTTGTGTTCGCGTTGGAAAAAGATCTCTGCTGAGAAGATCCTTTTGATCTGGATTGCACAGGTCTTGATTGATGCACCTATACCCTTCCTTTGGCTATACATCTGAGCATGTCATTGAGCAACTGGGGTATTTTCATTTGGGTATCCCCTGTTCCCTTGACGCAATACACTTGTGGAACATCTGCCGGGCCAAATTCCTAGAGCAGGCGGCAAGGAGCTCTCGTATTCACCACCAAACCTCGAATAGCTACCCTAGATAGGATAGTTGGCCTATCATGCGTCCTCCTCGACAACGGCACCAAAGCTTGTGACAAGTAAAGAGTGCCGATCAACGGTTCAGTGACGAGTGCGGTATCCATCTCGAGAGTATCAAGTCGGAATAATGCAAGAATGTTTCGTCCCACTTTCGCATGTCTTGACACTGTCGCATCGCTCGACTGTAGCGACAATTCCCATTCGAGCCACCGACTGACATGAACCATCCTGGCGGCGGATGCATATACCATCCTGGCGGCAGATGGATATAGTCTGCAACACTGCCGCCACACGTCCTCCTAGTAAGCAAAACCGAAAACTCAATAGTTGAGCCCGGATAACACGACGATGCAGTGGAACCATCATTCTGGACACCGCATGGTTGCTGGCCTCGCCGGAAGCAATGTTTCTCTCTGGCCAATTTTCCTGCTCGGAGGATGCTTCAATCATATGGCTGTGCTTTTAGATGCCCATTCCATCTCGGAGAATGGTCCGAAACAGACGGCTCGTTCGCTTCTTTGGCTGGCCCACTGAACCACTATCGTCATGTTGCTCGATGCATAATTTGAAAGACTCGAATTCAATTAGGACAAAACCATTGTGCCGTCTTCATCCAAGAACCTTTAATCCACCCTTCGTCTTGGGCTGTTTCTTATGCACCCCACCGTGCTCTACCTTTCCATGGCCACCAGCGCCACCTTTGCCCTTGTGTCCTGATTGCTTCGCGGTTGTAGGTCGCACGTCTGTTACCGCCTTTTTCACCACAATCGGATGGCTGCCCACGTACTTTCCGTTCATGTCTCTTGCAGCACGGAAGTAATCATCTCCATCGGCGAAACTTACAAATCCATACCCCTTGGATTTGGTGGTGCGTTTGTCTCGGATCACACGGGCTTTTTGGACCGAGGGGTATTGTGCGAAGGCTTTGAGGAGGGAGTCATCTGTCACTTCGCCTGCGAGATTGCCGACGAAGATGCGGAAGTGTGCCGGGTCCCACTCCAAGAGGGTCGGATCAGTCCAATTGGTACCACCGCCCGAGCGATGGACCGTTTTAGCGGCATCATCCTTATGTTGAGTTGTGGACTCCTTCTGGGACGTGCTCGTGTTTTGGGTAGTGGTTGCGGCGGCTACTCCTGTTGGTTTTGGCGTGGACGTGTTATTAACATCTCTGGTCATGTATGCGCTTTGCCACTGCTGAACTTGTGCTTCATAGTCGGCGTCGTAGCCTGGATATGGATTCGCCGAGGAGGATGCGTCTGGGGTCGGCACGAAAGGGTTGCGGATCTGAGGAGCGCTCGAGTAGGAGGCGTCATATTGAGGAAGTGACGTGGGTTGCTGATACTGTGCAGCAGGGCTGTAGGTAGTGACCGGCGCTGCAGCGTAATGCGCTGGACTGCTCGTGCGATATGAGTTCGCTACCGACCTTGGAGCAAAGGCTGTGAAAGCCG
Organism: Fonsecaea multimorphosa CBS 102226; assembly: GCF_000836435.1. Taxonomy (NCBI): domain Eukaryota; kingdom Fungi; phylum Ascomycota; class Eurotiomycetes; order Chaetothyriales; family Herpotrichiellaceae; genus Fonsecaea; species Fonsecaea multimorphosa. The sequence continues at coordinate 1,365,475 of NW_015971638.1, read as the reverse complement.
GCTTCGCAGAGGCGGCGCTCGATGGTGGTTTGAAGGCTTGCGCGGGGCCGACTGCAGACGGCGGCGGCCGCGCAGGCAGTGAAGCTGGAGGTTGGGAGGTATTGAGACCTGGAGGGGCCGGATATGACATGATGAATGTTTGATCTGGCAGTGAAAACCACTGGTTGATGAAACGTACCGGAGACCTCTTAGTAGAGGTTAGTCTTGGGCCAGAGCAAGCAGCGTAGACGACGGTTGAGGAGCGCTGAGTGACAAACAGAATCGTCGTGTTGCAGAAGAAATGCGCTGTGACTGTATCTCGTCACAAGCTTGAAGGTAGGGTGGTGAAGCGCAGATGTACAGTCTATCGAAATCTGTAGAAACGCCCGAAGCCTTTGGGATCAACAATGATACGCAGCGCCGGATACTGGTGCCAAACTGCCATCCGAGAGGTTCTGGCTGCCAGAAGAAATTCGACCAAGGCACTAGTCCATATACAGTATAGCTAAGTTTCACGTGACTTAGGTAGTATTGGCGTCACCACTTTTCTTGGGCGGAGGCGGCGAGCGGTATGTTGGGAAGGCTCCGAGACGTTAGTCATGGCGAGCATCGGAAGAGCGAGACTCGACCAGATAATAGCAGCCCCTGCAAGACAGCCTTTGTTAGGGCATCACACGTGGCTCGATCGCCCGCATCAGTCTACATACTAGGTACATCCATGGGAAAGAAATGTACTGGTCACCTTTGCGACAACGCGTCCCGGCTGCTTTCGGACGGCTCGGGAGAACAATCTCGGAAGTCGCAGTTCAAGTTGGCCAGCCGTGCCAGCGTCATGATCAGGGTTTGATGCTTCTGATGTCGCTGCTGCTGCCCAGGGCTGGAAGAATGATTCAATGCTGAGTCACCAAGGTGCTGGTTATTCACGAATCCCGATAGCACATGGCCCTGTGCCAGATGGTTGCTGGCTTATTGCACCTGGTTTCATCAATTCTACGTAATCCGCGACAGTCACAGAGACTCTTCATTGGGGAACTGACCGTGCCTCGATGAGTGGTCAAGACGGCTAGTCCCAGTGGCAGGAGTAGTCAGCCGGCCGAGGGCGACTCAGTACCCAAAGCTTCCGAAGTCACGGCCACCTGGCCGCCTACCAGCTAACTACGGGTGGTGGGCTGTGGGTTGTGGGTGGTGGGTGGTGGGTGACTGCAGCTCCCAAAATGCCCCTCCAACGAGAGAAATTTGTTTGGTGGGGTTGAAGCCGTGCCTGAGTGGTAATCCATGCTGGGTGCCCATTGCCAGCTCTAATCAACATATTATTACTACCCGTTCCCCTGTTGCACCTTTCTTCTCTCTTTTTAACATTCGTGTCCTCTCGTCTTTTTCGGTGCATTAGACAGAGACTCGGTTGCTGCACTTCAGCATTGTTCTTGAATCGCTGTGCCACTATACCCATACCTAGATTTGTCCAGTCTCCAATTGACCACCACCGTCAACATGTCTGGTCCAGTGTACGTCCCTCCCCATTGTCGCGCAGGAATATCAATTGTCCTCTTCCCCTGCTTCCCTTCCTCTATTGAAACTGCATCCCAAAGCGCTGCTCTCTCCGTCATATAATTACACTCGATTGACGAACAGCATGCTGACTTTAGAGCGCGACTGGCTGGCCTCAAGGTCGGCCCAGCGCAGTCCGAACCCAGTGGTGATTTTGGTCTCATTGGCCTTGCGGTCATGGGTCAGAACTTGATCTTGAACGCTGCCGACCATGGTTTCACTGTCGTTGCCTTCAACCGAACCGTTTCCAAGGTCGACCGTTTCCTCGAAAATGAGGCCAAGGGTACGGAACAATCCCGTGTGCAGTAGACACCGTACTAACAGTGCTCAGGCAAGTCCATCGTCGGAGCCCACTCGATCGAGGAATTTGTCTCCAAGCTCAAGAAGCCCCGCCGCATGATGCTCTTGGTCATGGCTGGTCCTGCCGTTGACGACTTCATTGAAAAATTGCTCCCCTACTGTGACAAGGGTGATATCATCATTGATGGTGGAAACTCCCACTTCCCGGACAGCAACCGCCGCACCAAATACCTTGCAGAGAAGGGCATTCGATTCGTCGGCACTGGTGTCTCCGGTGGTGAGGAAGGTGCCCGCTACGGTCCCTCTTTGATGCCTGGCGGTAATGAGGAGGCCTGGCCCTACATCAAGGACATCTTCCAGAGCATCGCTGCCAAGTCCGACGGCGAACCATGCTGCGACTGGGTCGGTGACGAAGGTGCTGGACACTATGTCAAGATGGTTCACAACGGCATCGAATACGGTGACATGCAACTGATTTGCGAGGTGAGTCGGATGAGCCCACTGTTGCCAGAATGTGTTCCGCTGACCAAGTTCAGGCCTACGACATCATGAAGCGTGGTCTCGGAATGAGCTACCAGGAGATGGGTGACGTCTTCGCCGAATGGAACAAGGGTGTTTTGGACTCGTTCCTCATCGAAATCACCCGGGACGTTCTTCGCTTCAACGACGACGACGGCAAGCCGCTTGTCGAGAAGATTCTTGACTCGGCTGGTCAAAAGGGTACCGGCAAGTGGACTGCCATCAACGCTCTCGACCTCGGCATGCCTGTCACTCTGATTGGCGAGGCTGTCTTCGCTCGTTGCCTGTCTTCCATCAAGGATGAGCGTACGCGTGCTTCCAAACGTATTGAAGGGCCCAAGCCCTCCTTCACTGGAGACAAGGCCGCTTTCCTCAAGAACCTTGAGCAGGGTCTCTATGCCTCCAAGATCATCTCATATGCCCAGGGTTTCATGCTTATGCAAACTGTAAGCCAACTGCAGGATTTCCCCCGCACGCTAAGCTAACTGGACATGACAGGCCGCCAAACAATACGGCTGGAAACTCAACAAGCCATCCATTGCCCTCATGTGGCGTGGTGGTTGTATCATTCGATCGGTCTTCTTGAAGGACATCACCTCTGCTTACCGTGCTGATCCTGACCTCGAAAACCTGCTGTTCAACGACTTCTTCAACAAGGCCATCCACAACGCTCAAGAGGGCTGGAGAGACGTGATTGCGTTTGCGGTCAAGTCCGGTATTCCCATGCCGGCCTTCAGCACCGCGTTGGCCTTCTTTGATGGCTACCGCACAAAGGACCTGCCCGCCAACCTGCTCCAGGCCCAGCGCGACTACTTCGGTGCCCACACCTTTGTGATCAAGCCCGAGTATGCCAACGAGAAGTACCCCAAGGGCGAACACGTCCACGTCAACTGGACTGGCCGCGGTGGAAACGTCTCTGCTTCCACCTACAACGTCTAGACGTACCATCGTCCATGGTGATTCTCTCTGTCTCTCTTTCGCGTGTCTTGTAGCATCGCCTTGAGAGATCGGGCTCTAGAAAACATGTCCGTGCAGGCTCTGTCATTGTGCATGGTACTTGACTTGGAGGACTTCAGGATTGCATCTTACGGCATAGATAGTGTTCATAATTGGGCCTTGTTTTTGTGCCTGGAAAATAAAACTTGATCCTGGGATCCCCAGCTACGCCCCTCGGCCCCTGTCCGGCTTTCGGTGAAACTCGACCCCCGACAGACCAATCATATGAGGCTGGTGTCTCGCCCTGTCTCCAGACTTTCCCTTTGGGTGACTTTCCCCTTCTCGCCAAATAACGTTGTCCACCACAATTGCGACCGCACCCGTCAGTTGCGGCTTCTCGCGCTCATCAACTTTGCGGGTCGATCGACCACGCGCTTCATTTTCTCTTTGGTTTCGCTGTTGCTTCTCCATTCCATTTTCAAAAAGCATTGGCATTGGGCGCTTGGCGTATCAATCTGGCTTCGATTTTTGCGCACCAGAGCGTTGTGACTGCCGGTACGGGCCTGGCCTGTCACTGCCTCACTTCGTCTTCGATTTCGATCATTCGAGGCCCACGCGGCCTCTGTTTTCTCCCCTCGACTTTCCCCACACCCTCACCACTTCCCAAAACGCTAGGAGTGTGATAGCTTCTGGCGGGAGAATTTCTTTGTACCTGATCTTCTTCTGCGGGCCGCTATCGCGTGATGATGGCAGCCGACACTAGACGCCAGAATAATGCAGGAACAAGAGTGCCGGTGGCTCTGCCCAAGGGCGAGCCTACTCAGCCTGCAGCATCTTCGGTATCTCAGGATGTTAGTTTGCAATCAGCCATTGGAAGCCGGTAAGACTGTGCTTGACGAAATACGACGACTTGAGTCGCTCACAGCTGTCACAGCGTCCGCCTGACCACCACTGCGCCAAATCAAACAACAGTGGAGGGTACTGTCTACACGGCTGATCCCCTGACCAACCTTCTCGTCATCAATACCTCTGCCAGCTCTACCATCTCCATTACCTCCACTTCCCTCGTCGCCCCGGCGGGTGCCTACCGAATCATCCCCATTTCGCAAATCAGTTCCTTCCAGCTCCTCTCGCTCCCTCAATCATCCCCGGTACCTGCGAACACCTCGGCCCTCAACACAATCGACACGAATGCTGTGCAAGCCCGACTTGCGAAGAACATAGCTAGCCAGCAAGCGGCACAAGCCCGCGTCGGGCCCAAAGGCACTAGCCCAGTTGACCAAGCGCTGTTCGATGCGCTCTCCCGGACTCACCCAGCGCGCTGGTCTGGCAACATCATGGTCATCTCAGATACTTTCTTGATTGACAAACCGTATGGCGCGGCAAATGTTCGGCACGCCGAGGGCCGAGATGGTGATCTGGAGCGGATGAAGAAGGTGGTAGATATGGAGCGGTCGAAGATCACACTGAGATTTGCGAAGGGATCGCTCGACGGGAAGCTAGGATCTGATGTCTCGCCTGTCAAAGCGGCTTCACCCGCAGGCATGAAGAAGGGCGGCTAATGTAGATTAAGGGCATACAAACCCGAATGTCTGGGATTCAATGAAGAAGGCGGGAAGGACGGTTGACTGTGCGGAATCTCGCGCAGGAGCCAGGAACAAGCACTGACAGGCCCGGGATATCGAGGCGCATTATTTGGAGTCAACATCAGGATATCAAGAAGTGCAGCACAGAGCGCTGCCCCCTTTTGGTACCCTGTTGACTGCGCCTCAATCATCTCATTGGCTCCGTTCAAACCAAGGGTTTACCACCATCGAGTCGTGGTAGGATCATTGAGCGAGCAGTGGGATAGAGAGGCTCAACCCTCTGTCTCTCGGTTGAAATGGACTGAAGAGAATCCTAAAGGTTGTTGTGCACGGAGCTCGAGCAACCATGTGTCCATAACTATACTCTGCAATTGTGCCCGCTCTTATGCATCTGGTATTTGGATTCTCTACACGAAGTACGGAATACAGATGAATTACACAGCTGCTTTATATCTTCCGCCATGGTTCGCCGTCGAACTGAAATGCTCAACGACTTGAAGATCTGCCGACGCTGGTGTGCGGGGGGCCGGCGGACCATGTTTGGGGAAGACAATCGCTTGACCCCCTTTCAGGCGGCAGCCTTGCGGATCCTCCCGACGTCGCCTAATTCCATCAGCGTGGGCAGGACCATCCCAGGCTCGGAGCAAGCCTCAGGAATACTAGTATATGAACTCGTGCCGTGCTCCTGAAAAGGGTGGTCAGATAGCAACACCCTTGGCTGTTTGACCAATGAATACGAGGTATGGACTAAACAGATTTGACTGTGGCTGGCAGACTCGCTCCCCCGAAGAAACAATGGCCGTTGCGGTGTTAGGCCAGGGCAACTACTATACAACCCGCTCGCGTTCGCAGATGACCCAATTTATACTAGAGCACCGACTAACCCGACAACAGCAACCACAAAGACTTCTTGTTTAAGTCCCCTATGTTCAGCACCGGCACTGCTTGTTGCGCTTGCGACTGAGGCAGTCGCGCTGGCCTGTGACCCTGTCATCGACGCGGCGCTGTCCGTGGTAGTTGCTGCGGACCCTCCGCCGCCACAGTATTGGGAGCTCAGAGACATGATATCACTCGTTGAGGGGATGCTGTCACCACAGATCGATGTGTAGCAGCTAGATTGAGAAAAAAATATCAGCGAAGTGCCGTACGAGGGACATCGGGCGGCATTACCTGAGGGCTGCACGAACGTAGCTGCATTCGCACGAGCTGAGGGCTACCTCGTCCGTGAGCGTGGTTGCGCACTGTACGACTGACCCAAGGCATTGCAGGACAGATCTGCGTTTAGATTGTTAGTGGTTTTCCACTGTGCATGCACTGGACGTGGGGAAGTCATCAGGCTGGAGTCACTTACTCAGGCCCAGGAGATCCGTCCGTGGTGCAAACCATCTGTGCCGAGACCATATGGACGGCGGCAAGTGGCACGCCCATTAACGCAATTGACAATCTCATCTTGAAGCTTTGAACGGTGACCCTTGGATATGGAGGAGGAGAGGCTGGTCGTAGTCTTTACTTACATACCTAGAGGAGAACTGGGAGAAACAGGCCCTGTCAGGCAGAAGGGATCTCTGGCCGATTTATGCGGCTTAGGCTCTCTCTTGCCTCCTCCCCCTGAAAGGGGCCGTTTCGTAACCCAGTCCACTTTCACGATCATCACCACGACCACGACCACAACTGAAACACACAGAGTTCGAGACACGAGCCCCGAAGATATGACGGCGGCTCGGCGAACGGCTGGCAACTCACCGGCCAGGCTGTGAACGGCCTTCGCACGGTGTTTAGACTTTTCCACGACCACCACGACTAAGTCCAAGTGTTTTTGAATATCCCATTCCCAGAGCGCCTGCCAGCCGGGGACATGGGGATCGAGGAGTCGTCCTGTTACTCTTGTATCAAAACACGAGGCTTAAGCGAAGATTGGATGGTGAAATTGGGCTTGGCGAGGTCCAGAACAGACAAGCTCCGTACCTTTGCGTGCTTAAGCTCGTGTTTGCGGTGGCCAAGAAAGCTTCTGGTGCTTCCACATGACAAGTCACAGCTTATCACCCAACGACGGGGGAAATCAAGGATCTCTCGGCGTGCTTTTCCCGTCTCTCGCTCGTGTGCGGCTGAGAAGTCCTACCTAGGTACGCTTGGCCTCGTCTAATAAGTCGAAACTCCGCTGAGCGACCACGAGAGTTTTGACAAAGCCTCGTTGCATTGGCTTTCCATTCCCCAAATACCCACCACGAAAAAAGTGACCCGCTCGCCTCGTGTATTGACAAAAGGCCCAGAGCAGTGGTCATAGGGCTGAGCAGGAACAGGTATCGTTCCACAAGGCAGAATCGTCCCTCTGTCTCCATTTCCCCTTCATGCCAACACCGCTAGGGACTGGACTCGCTCGCTACAAAAGGATAGCGTAGAGAGCCTTACCGCTTGTCGACAACCTCCGGCTACTTTCTGCAACGGTACACGGGCCAACTTGCACACCATGGTCCTTTTACATTTCCATACAGATACGTCTGGAAAAAAGAGAAACAAGCTTATTGGTTGAGCTTGTATGCCTTGGGTTCTAGTGGGCTTCGAGCCTGCAGCACGCCGAACACTCAGACTTTTTCCAACGTCTGGCCAAAAGGCTCCGACGGGGTATGATGTCTCGAAGGAGCTGTGTTGGGCTGCAATGAGGCGAGTCTCGAAGAAAATGCCCTTCAAGAATAGGTATGCGAGGCGTCTAGACCTGGAGGAGAAACAGGTAGTATATCTGCTCTAGACTCCCCCATTGCTACTTTTTGGCAGTTTGCTTCTTCGAACCACAGCAATCGCTGCAACAATGCCTTCTCGTCTACTCTGCATGACGATCTGCGTGCCTCTTTTCTTCCTTTACCTGCAGGTGGTCGACGCAGCCAACATGCAGGCTCGCAGGAATCCTGCCTTGCTCACTGACCACCAAATGTATGGCCAGCTCATGAAGCGCGATCTGTCGACCCGTTCAAACTCCTGCCTCCCTGCGGTCGATGCTGCGTCATGCGACGGCTTAACCGGCTGCGCCGGTAAGTTTCAAAGACTCCCATCTTCTTCACACATTTTAAACACACTCTTCTCTTCTGTGTACGTTTACGTGCGATGGCGATGGGGCTGACCAGAAGCGTTGTTACTAGCATACTGCTGTCCAGCGGACCAAGAGTGCTGCAACGCTCTGGGGTGTCGACCCAAGGACAGCGTCGCCTGCGGGACCGGGTATGCCACCGACGGATGGAAATGCTGCGGCTCCAGCTGGATGTATCCCGCCAGCCAGGGGGCCATCTGCTGCGGCGGGTCGCAGGGCTACTGGTGTCCGGCCGGGTTCCAGTGCGTTACGCATCTGATCGTGCAGTATAGCTGCTGCACCGACGACACTTGCAATGTCTACTGGAACGGCACCGACACCGTCACGGTCTCTTCATCGTCGTCCTCGACCTCCCCGACCCTTCCACCACCAGCCACAGCACCGGTGACAACACCAGTCACAACACCGCCCGCAGACACGACGCCTTTGCCTCCTCCCACGACCAAGAAAACCAGTAAAACAACCCCCGCCGCATCTCCCGCCGCGACGCCCACGACATGCAACCCCTCCGGCCCGCAACCGACATTCATCCTGCAACAAACATCCAGCCCTCTCAAGAAGGAGAACGGGACCTACGCGGTCCTCTCCAAAATCGGCGGCGGACGCGACAAGATCTCCTTCGGCGCCACGTCCTCCTCCAAGGCCACGAAATTCACATTCAACAAGGCATGCGGCCTCGTCGGCGTTGCCAGCAAGGAAGTCGCCAACTTACACCCGCCGTTCACCGCCGCCACGGCACCGGCCACGACATTGTGGTTCGACTCACCCGCCAATATCACGGCCAAGGCCTACACCACGCCCAAATTCAACAGTGCGAGTGGTGGGAAGCAATTGACGGTGAGCGTCGCGGGAGTGGCGGAGAAGTGGTTCTCGTGTAATGGCACCTTGAGCGTCGGGACTAAGGCGGGAAGTAGTAGTAGCAAGTGCGTCAAGATCGCGTTGACGCCGCATTTTGTCAAGAGCTGAATGAAAAACCCAGGAGCCCGAGCCTGACTTCGTGGTTGTTTGTGGTATCAATTAGTGTTTCCAAAAGGGGGAACATAGCTGGTACTACATCCATTGTCTAATGAAATTCAACTTATCTGTGTTCTCCCGCGTACTGTAAATGAATTTGAAAAGGCAGAGAAATCCAGTAGAGCCCCAGTTCTTTGGGAACTTGACGCCGGCTCAGGATGCCAGACAAAACCTCCCAACCGGACCCTTTCGAGAGACGAATATATCTAGACCAGACTGTTGGTGCCATTGCGTGTCTTGACTCGTGTCTTTATGTGTGTTTCTCCCCTCTTCCGGAAGCCAAATTCTTGTAGTAATGGTAACCAGTTATAACACCCCAAAAACCAAGGCCAGGATTTTCCGCGCACTATTCGTACTCGTATACCTGAAAAAGATCACCCAACCACGAAGCAATCAACGACACCATCTCCTTGGTACAGCTGTGGCCCGTATTCTCCTGCACGAAGAGCCGGACCTGCTGGCCACCCTCCTCATGTTGTGCCCCGTTCTCCCTTTCCGTCACCTTGCGGCGGCGGTGGACCCAGGCGGCCGTGTACTGCGGCGGGACCAACGGATCCACAGCCCCATTACACAACAGCACGGGCACATCGGTGGGGAACTCGTCGGCGACGAACCTGTCGCCCTCCAAAACGAGCTCAGCCAGCGCCCGGGGCCACCTCCGCCTCTGTTCGTCCGTCATCAGTTCCGCCAGGCCCTCGTACCGCGTGGCGGCGGCGGCAGTAGCACCAGCGCCAGTGGCTTGTTCGATGCCCAGCCGCGAGAGAAGCAGGGGGCTCAAACTCGGACACCCAACGACCATCGCGAACCCTTCGATCTGGCCCGGCGCTGCTAACGAAGCCATTCGCCACGCCGTGTGCGCGCCCAGCGACACGCCGGCCATGATGTTGTGGAACCGCGTGAACTGCGGCAGGTACGCGGGCAGGTAGTCCAGGATGAGCTTGAAGTCCTGGGCGGAGCCGGAGATCATCGATAGGAGGTCCATGCTGTTTGAGTGGGCAGAGGTTGGAATGTTAGCTTAAACCCAACCAAAGGGGCCAAAATAAAGTCGGCTGTGAAAATGGGGGATTTGAGAATGTAGCAAAAGTGAACATAAACAAAGCAACCTGTTGAAGAAGGAACTCTGTCACACTTACCCGTGGTTATCGTTCCCGTCGTCCCACGTATAGTTCGCATGTGGACTAACCTGTTCGTTGACCAGACGTCAGACACCAGAATCCAGTGTGGTCGTCACCGATTGTTATACACCGATGGGTGGAGTTGAGAACGTCAATGACAAAGTACAGAGGAAAAACCGAAGTGGGAGCAAAAACTGCATACCTCCCGATCCCCATGATTCCTCATATTAATCGTCACCGCAATGAGCTCATACCTCTTCCGCCGCCCTCGCTCAGTTCTATAACTGTGCAGAACCTCGTACGCAATGTCCTCGGTGACCAGGTACGACCTCTTGCGATTGTGCGCGAGGTACAGGACGGCGACCTCGACGTCGGCCTTATGCACGAGCTCCTCCAGGCCGTACACGTACACCCTGATCCCGCCGATGACGATATCTGTCCTGCTGGACGGCGGTGTCGTCGGAGGTAGGCTGAAGCGTGGCTGGAGGTGGGATTTCGTGCGGTTCTGGTGGTCCTCCTTTGATATCTTGGTGCCCATCTTCTTCGGCGACAGGCATGGGTCTTGCGAGTGCACTTGGACTGCTGGTGGCGTCATTTTGTTTTTCTTGGGATGTTGGGAAATGGAAGCGAGGTCTCAGGTATGAGTCTAGGTATTTGGTGGCTTTAGCTTGAAGGTCAGGGAGTGAGAGGGAGTCAGGGAGTGAGAGGGAGTCAGGGAGTGAGAGGGAGTCAGGGAGTGAGAGGGAGTCAGGGAG
>NW_015971638.1:1315589-1354136 GCF_000836435.1 Fonsecaea multimorphosa CBS 102226 | reverse complement strand
GTCAGGGAGTGAGAGGGAGTCAGGGAGTGAGAGGGAGTCAGGGAGGGAGGCATTCGGGAAGCCTGAAATGCTTCGGCAATTAGTGCACTCACGCAAGTCTCGGTGGAACAATTGATGTATCTCAAAGCACCCTGTCTCACTTATTCAAATTTGATTCGAGAGATGAAGGACATGGAAAATTATTTTCTCTTCCATTACGTTGTAAACCCTTCGGGCTTGATCATGCCAGATGGGCAATTGCCCCCTTCGAGGTGGAAGGAGCTGTGGGTCTGAGATACTTCGGCTAAAGAGGAGAGGCACGGCAAATATCTCAATAACCAAGGCAAGCACTTTATTGCAGATGAAGAAAGAATTGCCGAGTTTGTGCGAGAGAATGGAAACTAAGAGTACATTAGAATGACCGACCGTCCCGGCCACCAGTTCGAGGGTTTCTCCTTGTACCCTGGACCAAATTAGTATGCATTTCAGTCTGGCGGTGGCTTTGCCCCCAATCCTGATCCGACTGTTCAGGGGAGTCGATAACGTTGGAAGAAATCCAAGATGATTGGCGTAGCATTGAAACTTGCCGGGTGATGACCTGTCACCTGGTTGTCCTCATTTGGCGCCGTGCTGGGCCAGTCGTGGCCGATATCTGCGTCGAAGATCAAAGCCACCAAGCTTGCATCATGTCCCATCCCGTAGCTGTATTTGACCGTGTCGTTGGCAACTGGTGTTGTTATATTGCCCGTCCCAAGTCCTTCCCGTAGCGCCCACTCCCGGATAAAGTGAGGAATGCTTGGGAGGCATTCGCCTTTGCGCTCTTCCCCCGCATATGGGATGGTGGTGTCGTTACCGCCATGGAAAGCAAGCAAAGGTATCTCAGAACTTCCCGGCGAGCAAGGGAGATCCACTGTCGTCGGTACGCAAGGCGAGGAATCTACATAGTAGGCTCCAGAGACGGGGGCGAATGCCGCAAAAGTTGTCGAAAGATCTGGGTCGCACGCGAGGATGTTGCAGAAGCCAGCGCCGTCTGATTTTCCTGTTGTGTACATGCGTGAAGGGTCAATGCAATACAGGTTTTGGATCTCGTTCAGAATATCGCTGGTGAACTGGATGTCATTCGTCGTGACGCCGGGCACTCCTTGCCATGTGTTCTGCAAATGTCTCAGTATCGCTGGTTTCTGTAAGCCCAGTAACGTTGAAAGTCTCCTTACATTGACCCCTTGTGGATACACCACGATAGACTTGTTATTGAATTCCGGGCTGGTGAGCAGATCCAGCTCCAGCTGGTCTTCAGCGGATCGCGCGCCTCCGTGGTAGGACACAATGAGCGAGGTTGGCGTATCTTCGCAGTAGGTCGGGGGAATGAAGATAAGATAGCTCCGACCGTTCCCATCACTTGTTATTGTCACATTGGTAACCCCTCCCACGGCCTGACCGTCCGGGAGATCTCTTCCGCAACCCACAGGCTGATGATTCGATTCGGTCCGAGGAGCAATGGAGAGCGCCCAAGCTGTCAGGATATTGAAAGTGACGGTGCACAGACACACCTGCAGCAAGAGTTTTCCCAGCGCCATTCCAGCTAATTTTAAGTTCTTGAAGTTTGATTGATGCGTTGGTGGAAAAGAAAGACGCAACCAAAGCGACAAGAAGTGGCAGCGAAATACGATTTAAATTCTTTTCAAGTGCATGGGAGTCCGCTGTCGCTCTTCATTTTACCTTCTAAACGGCGTCGACACAAGAGACATTCATCTCCGCAATCGCCCTTTACTACTCCACAGCGGACTAGGTAGAACAGCCTACCCCGGAAATAAGATGAGCTCTCACATAGGAGTAGGTGGAGGGATCCGGTCGGAGACAATTGAGATCACGGAAATTGCCTGTCGCGGCTTTCATGGAGGTCAGGCTCTGCGAAGTAGGGTGATCAGAGCTATGTCGGTAGAAATACAGAGGAGAAAGGATGTGAAAGCAAAGGTCACAAGTCAAGGCGGCAGTTCACTTTGAGAATGGCGCCAGCTCTTTGATTGGTACCTTCGGCACTTTCGGCACTTTCGGCCCAAAGGACCCAGCCGTACATGACCGAATGCCTCTTCCCCGTCGTGGGTGTCTCGACCGTCGGTATCTCCTCCATGCCTGTCAAGGTGAAGCAAATCACAAGAGAAGTACATCAAGAAGTTATGAGATGACAGTCTGCGGTCACTCTGATGCTAGGATGTATTGGCCATAAGACAATGGACCTGAATAGAGCGTACGATAGTTTCTTGTTGTCCCTAGATATTGAACTCAGATAGCCCACCAGACCTCCACGACTTCCAACATTTGACAATCACTTGCACACTCTCTACAGGACATATCTAAACTCTTGGTTCTTCATGTCTGATAGATCCTCTTCGATACCGTGCTGACAGGAAAGACCACCATACACTCTGTCTCTCCTTGCATTCTCCCGGCGGAGTAGGATGTAAGTGACCGTCGCAATTACTACCACGCAGCATAGGCAGATACAGCTTCCCATAAAGCCTGCGTGGTAAACAGGTCCGGGCGAGGCGCCAAAGATCTCAGGTCCAATCACATTTCCCACACAGTATCCGAGGAACGTTGTTGCACTGACGGTAGCCTTTTCTACTCAAAGTCAGGTCCAAGAAGCATGAAGAAGAGACTCTCGACTTACTTGTGTGTCCTGCAATGTTTGATGCAGCTAGGGAAACGGCGACACCTCCAGCAGAGACTTGAACTGCAATGAGAAAGACACCCGCAAACAACAAGCCACGATTGTCCCGAGGTCCAAGCCAGCAGATGAGAGTTCCAGCGATGGAGATGAGAGCGCAGGTGACGATAGACAGATAACGGAGGTTGTTCCATTTGCGCGTGATGAAGCCCACGAAGAGAATACTAATCGCAGTAATGGCTCCGATAGGACATGTCAAGGCCAACGAGTCAAAGTGGTCGAAGCCAAAACCATTGATAACCACTGTACCGAACGTTCCCAGAGCGCCTGACGGGACACCAGTAAGAAGAATGATGAGAGTGCAGCTGTAGAGCTTGTAGTCGCGAAATGCCTCAAGGAACTGGCCTTTGTTGAATTTGCGACTGATGGTGCCGGCGTTGTTTCGTTCCAGTCTGCGGACAACGATCTTCTTCTCCGATTCAGTGAGCCGTTTGGTGGTCAGGGGACTGTCTGGAAGCGCAAAGAACAAAACGACTGACCAGACCAAGGTCACGGCGCCCAAAATCAAGAACATGGGTTTCCAACGAGCCATCGAGGTGTTGATCTGGCCTAGGCCGTAGTTTATCAAGGGTGAAATGGTTGTAGCCACACCCACACAGCTGTACCAAAGACTGGTTCTAAGGGCCTGTTCATCACGAGTCCACCAGAAGGTAACAAAGACCGTGAATGCCGGAGCAACCGTAGACTCGAGAAAGCCGAGAAAGAAGCGATTGAGCATGATACCCGCATAGTTCGAGCAGCCTGCTGTCGACATGAGGACTGCGCCCCAGAGACATGTGGCCAGAGAAAGGACTCTAGAGGTGGGATAATGTTGAGACAGGTACATCATGGGATACGTCCCAACTAGGTAGCCAATGTAGAATATCATGGACGCGTTTGAGTACTTCTGATTATTTGTGATAGGTTTGCCGTCCGCTTGGTAGCCCACGATTGTTGTAAGTTTGAGGTCGCTATTGAAGTTGAACTGGGTTGCAGCGCTCATAATGCCTTTGTCGTAGCTCTGTAGCATATAGGTCGTCATCATGAGAGGCAGGAGCCTGATATCATACCGTTAGTATCCTCTCAGATATTCAAGCCGGCTCCATATCGTACCAGAAATCGAGCTTCCGAACGAGACGTCTCTCTTCATCCGGCGTAAAAGGATCGCCTTCAGTCTTTGTCGTGTCCATTCCATCGATGCGCTCAGCTTGGATGGCAATGTTTTCTTTCATGGTCTCGTCACTTGCAAAGTGTGCGTTGTGGTATTGCTCGCCCATGGTGACCGATGTTTGTCGAGTTGCATGTAGAGCGAAGGTCAAGGGAGGCGCTGGCTGTGACGGGCTGCGAAGTCTTTATCTTTTTTTCGCCCCACGACTCATGAGGCCGTCAAGTGACCTTCGGCAAATCCACCCCGCAGGAACCGTATGACCTGACATGAATGAGGCAAGGTTAAGGAGATTGTGTGTCTGTTCAAGAGTGGATGGGGAGAGATCTGGGGAAGAAGAATCAATATGTGGATGCCGGATTCTGGAGGAGTTTTGGGGGAGACCGGCCATCGGTAATTAGTGTCATTTGAAAATACCGCAATTCCTTGCTGCGATACTGATGTAAAGCTGAAGAAAAGGTCTTGTCAGACTGTTGGAATTTGACCTTTGGGCCGAATCAACCGAGCTTCTCTTAAATATTAACCGGAGGCGTGAAGCTCAGGTCCCACCCACCCTTTAATCTGCTGAATTGCACTCTCTTCTACCCGAGACAAACATCTCCTCTTGCTCGTCTACCGTCAAAGCCGCCTGATATTCCCATGCAGAACACAACTCAGCCGAACGCCAATGTGCGATCACGCTCAAGAGTTGCATGCCAGTCCTGCAATCGTCGTAAAGTCCGCTGTGACGTGATACGGACCGGTATACCATGTTCCAACTGCAAGCAGGCTGGGCCCACGGCAAATTGTGAAGTGCTTCCACGCAAGAAGCATCGGCCTCGGAGACCGCGACGCATTTTGGATCCTGCAGATTCGAACACTGACCGCTGCGCCGAACTGACTGCGCCCGGTCCAAGTCCTTCCGATAGACACAGTCCTGTAGCACCGTCTGACTCTGTTGGTGCATCAATCACTGTTGTGAGAACTGTTGCTACTCCAGATGAGGACGAGGATGTTGATGCTATATTGCCTGACGATTCCTCGCTTTCATATATCGGTGGGATATCCCGGTGAGACAAAGAACTCGGCGAAGCACAGGCTGATTTGTGTGCTTCAGGTGACAGGCGTGGTCCTCGCCTTGCCGTCTACGATATCTGCCACCCAAATGAAGCACAGGACGCGCGACCATATATTCCAAAAGACTCAAACAAAAAACCTAGACTGGCTTCCGAGATTGGATACATGCGCGCCAAAGGTGTTTTTGAGGCGCTTTCAAATGACGTCGCAGATGAAGCCATCCGCTGCTATTTTGAACATGTCCATTTCTTCCTTCCTGTCGTAGATGCTGCGACTTTCTTGAGCCAGTATAAAAGCGACCGCAATAACATCAGTCCTCTTTTATTTTGGTGCATGATTTTAGCTGCTGCAAATGTAAGAATGCTACTCTCTGCCCATGGGACATCGCTGACTTCTATCAAGTTCGTGAGTTCCGATCTGTTACAAAAGGCGGGTTACTCGTCCCGACGTGCCCTGAAAACCTCAATGTATGAGCGGGCCAAGGTCAGTCACCACGAAAGCTCGCACTCCCGAATCAACTAACCCTGTCATGATAGTGCCTCTATGATTTCGACCGAGGAACGGATAAACTTGTCCTCATCCAGTCTGTCATCCTGATGGGTTTTTGGTATACCGATCCACAAGACCATACCGGGGCATGGCATTGGACTGGTATTGCCATTTCTCTGTGCCAAAATCTTGGCCTTCATCGAGATCCTCAGTCGACCTTTCGTGGACCAGCCGTGTCGGAGTCCTTTACAAGACACGCAAGGCGCCTGTGGTGGACTTGCTTTGTCAGGGACCGATGGGTATCACTGGCAAAGGGCCGTCCGATGCGTATTCACCACGAGGACTGTGATGTGCCGATGCCTACTGCTGGCGATATTCTCTTGGACCTCCAACAGATACCAAACGACTATCGCGAGAAATTCATTCCCCGAGAATGCGAACCCTTGGCAGCAATGTGGGTTCGCTTCGTCCGAACAAGTCATACCTTGGGGAATATCATGCGCGCCCATTATCGCGTCAAAGGCCCTCGACCTAGCCTTGAAACAGTTGATGACCTTGCAGAAGAGTTGGAAGGATGTGCTCTGAAAGACGAGTTGCCGGATGGTTGCAGCGACCTGCTTCGTATGCATGCTTATCAAATCGAGTTATTCTACCAGTAAGTCTCACTCTTCCGGGCAATCCACGATAAGATGCCAA
The DNA here is from genome assembly GCF_000836435.1 of Fonsecaea multimorphosa CBS 102226. Taxonomy (NCBI): domain Eukaryota; kingdom Fungi; phylum Ascomycota; class Eurotiomycetes; order Chaetothyriales; family Herpotrichiellaceae; genus Fonsecaea; species Fonsecaea multimorphosa. Next base: position 1,348,044 of record NW_015971638.1, on the reverse strand, counting down.
CAACATCCCAGAGGCACAGTTACCGTACTCTATCGACCATACCTCCTCGGTGGGCATGCGGCCATTCCTGCTTCAGGTCCGCCTGTCTGGCACAAGACGGCTTTAATGAAAGCAAGAGCAGCAGCGGCGAGTACCAACAATATATTAGAGAAGCTAATTGAACTCGATGCTATCCAATTTCTAAAACAAATGGTGTAAGTAGCGACTCGTTTTCACGACACACAGGTAGTATTCCAAGATGGCTAATTGATTGACCAATCGGGCCCAGAATCACGGCCTTAGTTCCCTCGATGCAGATCCACCTATTCGACTTCAAGTCCTTGGAACCTCTTGTCAGCGGTCTCGCTGGTAATCGCCTCCAACTCTGCATGCTCGTGCTGTCAAAGCTGCGCGAGACCTACTGGAGCGCCGGGGTCATGCACCGGCTCTTCGAACGCGCGCAGCGTATACTCCAGGAATCCAAGCGTGGCAATAATGTTGAGACCGCTTCAGAATCCAGCCAGGCCTGTGACCAAGCAGACCACCACTCGGCCAACCATGTGACGGTGGTAGATTTCCAGAACGAATTTGAGAGGCACAACGGATACCCTACTATTGTTGACCCTCCTGAGGGCTGGCCCTTTACGAACAGTACGACTGAGGCATCATTGCAGTTGTGGGACGATCCTTTGAGCTTTGATACTGTGGAAGAACTACTCGGACCTGGGTTCGGTCTCCCCGGGGATGCCTTTGAGGGCTTGTTCACCAGCAGCTACGGCGGTGGCGTCCAAAACTTGAATTCTGCGACACAGCTGCACGATAATCTTGCGCAATTTGACGTGGGCTATGTTGGACGTTGAGAAGGAGACAACTAGTTACCTAGGTGGTTCAGTAAGAACCCGGCTTTAAAAACCCAGGACAGATGCCGGAAGCTAGGGAGGCCTGTGAAGGAGATACTGCAGCGTCGTCAGTTGAGAACCTAGTAGCCATGACTAGCTAGTCGAGTGCGACATACCCAGATTTCCTTCTACACTCGGAGCCTCGCATTGACTATGTTGATGACTATAGTCATGACTGACTAGTTGACAGTGCTGAGCGAAAATATCCTGTTTCGGAAAAACAGCTGTGCCACCGCTTGCTGTGGTAGATACTACGTATGGCGAAGCATACTCAACTATGCTACACAAATATCAAAAAGGGCATCGGATGCCAGTTCCAGGTTTCACAGAGTCTCTTCATAGACCTGTGGTTCTGACCCTTTTGAGTTTTGACCATGGTCCATGGAATCAGTCCCTACGCCCTCCTCAAGCAGTTGTGTCCGAGGATACTGAGGTAGGCCATTCGGTGGTGATGCCTCTGAAGACGCTTTGACCCCGAGCACACTGCGCGAGGGAGCCGTTGATACCTGTGAGTGACCAAGCAAACTCCGCAACGTCTTTAATAGCAGCCATGGACCCAGAGTCCACAGGGGAAATGCCATGTAGATTCCGAATGATCCTCATCAACTCATCCATCGGAGAAATCTCATCATCGCGATGACTTGGGTACTCGTATAGCCTCACTCCCCGCTGCCTTTAAGCGACGGGTTCTTCCAGGCACATAGCATACCACGATACTCAGCGGCGAATCGTGACCTCTCCAAAGCCCATTTCCGTTCCCAGACCTGAGTATCCTGCTACTGAGTATAACTAATGACTAAACTATTCTCAGCTACAGCGGTGTAATCCTGACTTTGGCTTGGTGAGCCCTGAGGCACCCCTGAGTAATGTGAGCCTAGCCGTGAGTACCCCTAATATGGCCGCTGGTTCCTAGTTTTTGGTGTTTTACATACTTGGAATGGGCGAGTTTCTGTGCTCATGAGCTCGGTTACAGTTGCCAGCGCTCTCAGGGCCGCTTTCCAAGCCAAAGCTACTACTGGCTTGGATCCTTCGATCGACCAGCAATGCAGCCGCCTCTTGCCCAACTGTTCTTCGAAGCCTGGAGTCATGTAAATTCAAGTCAGTTTAATATGCTATAATCCGACCAAAACTGACCGAACTCGATACCGGGATCGGCGCGGCCTCGATGTCGCATTTAGCACTCCACTCCCGGGCCGGCTCAACATCGCTCAGCCTCGATCAGCTCAGGTTGTATCCCTGGTGATCTCAGCCATTTTCATTGTGTACTCTACCTTCGGCCGGTCGACTCCTCCCTACTCGCTGTATAGCGAACGCCGACCCACAAAACGTCCACATGACATACTCGTTATCAGATACATACGGCAGCGTCTCTCTGAAGCTAGGTCCATTTCTAGAAACATTAAGGCCGCCCGGAACAGGGCCCTCTCGAAGGACTACGCAGGAAGCGATTTTCCTCGTCGCACCCCGGTCTAGCTCTGTCGTTTCCCTCTCCTTTCCCTGACCTCTCTCTCGATCTCACAATGTCCTTCCTCCGTTAAAATGAGGTTTCCAACCAAGAGACCCAACGTTCTCAACGGCTCCCTCGAAAACGGTGTCGGGCCTTACGGAAGCTTTATGGTCACCTGCCATCAGCATGGTTTTCTGCTTGAGACTTATCGAAGGACCTACCCCCAAAGTCGGTAAGGCTGTACGTTGCTGCGGTCAGCGCAAAGTTGAGGTGGGACGCCGTGTCAATCTCCCGTATTCGCTTAGTGCGAACCGCAGGGCTACACTAATCATATCTCGAGCTTCTCTCACACTCGCCCGAGCTGAATCTGGGCTCCTCGACAAGGCAACCCACTTTCGCGCTCCGAAATACAGCTCAGGTGCTTGGGCCTAACGCCTCTATCTTCATTGTATATTCGAGAAGGAGCACATGCCTTCCACAAGAACTCCCTGCCCGGGCGGCCTAATCTGTGCCTGCCGCAGATGATGGATGTCCGTTATGATTCTGTCGCACTTTTGTGCAGAACATACGAGCTTGGCTTGATGGGCGAGGAATCAGCTTACTGTTCATAAAGCCTAGACCGAAGGGGTTATCGAGGCTGGCATCTCACATATATTACTTAACTTCGTGTCCCATTCGCCGTCTGCAAACTTTCTCTCTCGATGTACCATGGTCGAGAAAATGAGTGCTATTAACTCTGAAGTAAACGGGCAAGCAGCCGGGCAAGTATCTCTAGTCAACATGGGTGACACAGCCCCAGCAAAGAAGGTCCGACACCACTCTTCTCCATCTCCACGTCCATTCTCACTGCAGCTCAGACTAATATCTCCTCTAGCCCAACTTCTACTACACAACCGAAAGCGGTCTTCCGATCAAGGATCCCCAAGCAACCCTGCGGGTCGGAGCCAAGCTGCAGGGCGTCCAGCTGCTTCAAGACATCAACCAGATCGAGATCATCTCTCATCTTGTCCACGAACGTGTTCCGGAACGAGTTGTTCATGCCAAGGGCGCTGGAGCGAAGGGCTACTTTGAAGTCACCTCGGACATCTCGGCGTTCACGAGTGCCGACTTTCTGAGCACCGTCGGAAAGAGAACTGAACTTCGTTCTCGTTTCTCGACGACAGCCGGCCTCAGAGGGTCGGCTGACTCTGTGCGAGATACACGTGGATTCGCGTTCAAGCTGTACACCGATGAGGGCAATCTTGATTGGGCCTTCTTGAGCGTCCCCGTCTTCCCTATTCGAGATGGCGGTAAATTCCCATCATTCGTTCATGCGCAGAAGGGTACTCCTAAGAACCTCATCTTCGACACTTCGACCTTCTGGGAATTCTTTAACGCTAATTCCGAAGCGTTTCACGCCCTTTTGATGATCTTCACCGATTCAGGCACACCCCAAGGATATCAGTTCGCTAATATCTTCAGTCTGAACACATACAGGTTCACTAAAGACGCGGTAATTGACCCAACTCATGCCATCTACGAAAAAACAACTGACAAACATCAGAACACTTTCTTCTACGTGAAGATATTTATGAAGCCAAAGAACGGAGTCAAGAACTTCACGCGACAAGAAGCCACCAAAATGGCAGGAGAAGACCCAGATTTTCTCGGTCGCTCCCTCTTCAACGCCATAGAAGACGGCAAGAAGACTGGAGATTTCCCCGAATGGGAAGTTAGCGCGCAGATTATCCCACCGAACGAGGCAGAGAAGTACCCGGTCAACATCTTCGACCCGACCAAGACTATATCCCAGAAGGATTACCCTCTCATCCCCTTCGGTAAGATCGTTCTCAACGAGAACCCAACGAATTACTTCCAAGAGGTCGAACAGGTTGCCTTCTGTCCGACGTCCATCGTGCCCGGCTGGGATATCACTGCTGATCCAAGTAAGCAAATCCATATCTACGTCCACTTCATCCCACCACCCCGCTCGTACTAAGCAAACCCCTTCACAGTCCTCCAAACTCGCCTCTTCGCCTACGGCAGCGCTGCGCGCTACCGCGTCAGTGCGAACTTCATGCAGAACACCGCCAACCGGCCCAGGTACCACTACAACCCGACCATCCGCGACGGCTCCTGCATCGTCGACAACCTGGGCTCGCTCCCCAACTATATCCCAGGCGACCAGGACGTCGTGCAGATCGTGACGAAGCCGTACGAAGCGCAGGAACATAACGAGTGGGTCGGACGTGTCACGGCCTTCGACTCGGTCGTCACTCCAGACGACTATGTCCAGCCGCGCGAGTTCTGGCTCAACGTGCTCGACAAGAAGGAGCAGGATCACCTGGTTGGGAATCTTGCGGCCAGTATCGTCAAGGCGAGAAAGGAGGTGCAACTGAATACCTTCGGTGAGTTCTGCCCTAATTTCTCGTGCATGTCACTTTTTGTTGAACGGCTCCTCTTTTCTAACCCCTCGCCCCAACCCAAACCAAGTGGGCGTACTCGTTATATCACCATTGTCTGCCAATGACTGACAGTATATTTTTCTCCTCTTGTGCAGACATTCTCAAGAAGATCAACAAGGATCTCGGCGACCGTGTCGAGGCAGAGGTGGCTGTCATGGCCTCGAATCCCACGGCGTCCGATGTCGTGAATCATTTTATCAATTGATGGCGTGGTCTCCACCTGGTTTCTGATCTCCTTGGCCTTGGCATCACTGAGGCAGACATCCTTAGCTGTCATATTCTTCTCAGGTAACTTGATAAAGAGCGTTTTAAGATTTCGTCTTCAGAGTCTCTAGGGAACCCAGTGTTACGACAGAGACATTCATGTGGCCCAACGAGGGACTGGGAAAGAAGGGTTCAGCAAAATGGAGTCACGGGAGGACAAAGAAGGACACATCACGTAACAAGGCTCTATGATCTGGCTTGCTCTGGCCTACACAACATAGAGCATTACAGGGGATCGAGGAAGGGCATCTCCATATAACCCACCGTCACGCCCACAAGGAGGTCCTTCGTAGTTAACTTCGTTGAAGGAATCGCTTATACCCTCCGAATTATCCAAGTTCCTCGTCTCTATATCAGGACCTCTTATGCCTTGATACTCCCTTCCTTCCCACTTGCCAAAAAATCGGTTTGACCCCGTGACATGTCTCCCGTGGAACGATTCAGACCAAGGAGAAGGTACGACCGAGATAAAGAGTAGACTTGGGCTAAACAAGAGGAAAGACGCGACGCATATAATATACGGTATTTACCAGGAAAATGAGGTACCCGGGTCAGGGTGATGTAGAAAGCGTAATCTATTTTGGGTGCAAGTGGAACTCTCTCCAATCGGAATTAACAATGGCTTCAGGCAGGTTCATTCTCCAACCCACATGAAGCCCATCCTCGACGTTGGTAATTCTTCTGTTACTTTCCGCGAGCGAATATCCCTTTCTTCTTCCCGTCCGCGTCACAGACCCAAGCCAAAGCAGGTTGTTATGATTGTCGCCAAAGAGGCTTGGAGCGACACAGCACGGCCATGAAGCACCAGTCTGTCTTTCGCTGTCTGATGCCTGGGACGGACAAAATTGAAACCGACCGGCGTCTTTGGGATGCCATCATTGCTTAACCCCTCCGACTTGGCAATGCCAATGCACACTTGCTCTGGCCCAACAAAGCCTCCCGCCGTGCTATGCTGCTTTCAGGGGTAGATGCATCGGTTTCTGATAGGGCAGTTCAGACAGAGAGCTGGCCCTGGCCCGTATCTCCTTCATAACTCTTACTCAGCGTCCGTTGTCCAGTCTTCAAGCCAATAGGTGAGTGACAGGATGGCAGAGGGTCGCAGCAGGTCCACAATGATGCCGGACTTCATTTGCTATAGGTGCGAGGACAGACCAGCAAGCCAGGCGACGAGTAATATGCTTTGTTTCAGTACCAACAGGGTCGCCCAGGTTGTTCTGGGAGTGCTCGCGTACCTGCAAAGCCGCAGATAAAAGATTCGACTGGCTCCTTGCTTCTCTTTAGATGAAAGGTCAAGAGCACGGCACAACTGGTCGCTTCACATCGATTCAAGATGGAAGAAAACAAGACAAATAGTCCTTCAGATCAAAGCGGACACACTCAAGTCATCGAGCCCCATTCACAGCAACACAACAACACGGGAGGACCACTTGCTGCGGCAGCTAGGGACCATGGCACTCTACCAACCAGCAACGACTCCAAAGAGATACACACAAGTGACGATGGGCAAGATCGTGGATTTCGAAGGATCATAAGAAATTTCACTCCTTCGTACATTCTTCCCGTTTCCTTTTCAACACGGCAGTCTGCTAACATCCTTATGCACGACGCACACAGATGGTTCATCATTACCATGAGCACCGGTGTGCTATCAATCATGCTCCACCAATTGCCCTACAACGGACACTGGCTTCGCGTCATCTCTGTCATTTTCTTCGTCGTCAACCTCGTCCTCTTCTTGACTTTTACGGCATTGTCGACACTGCGCTACACTCTCTATCCTCGTCTCTTCCTGGCAGTCCTCAAACATCCCCACCAAAGCCTGTTCCTCGCCACCTTCCCCGTTGGGCTTGCAACTCTGGTGAACATGACCGTTTTGGTGTGTGCACCGGAATGGGGACACGGTCTCGCAATATTGGCGTGGGTTCTGTGGTGGATAGTTGCCGTGCTGGCGCTGACCACCTGCTTCCACTTGACCTTTGTCATGTAATTTAGCCTCCCCCTGTTTCCAAAAGATGTCTTGGTCGTGTTTATGACCAGGCATCACCATCGAGGTGGTATTTGCTGATCTCCTTCTCTAGCATGACACATCGAAGAGGCAAGCTGGAAGAGATGACGGCTCTCTACCTGATCCCCATTGTCGCAGTAGTCATCGCCGCGACCTCTGGAGGCCTCGTCGCGGGTGCCATCCCAAACCCCCAGCATCAACTTTGGACTCTCGTCATAAGTTACATCTTGTGGGGAGTCGGGTCGCCGCTATCCTGGATCACCCTAACTATATACTTCCTCCGAATGACTTTGCACAAACCCTTGAAGCGCGAAGTCATTGTCTCCCTTCTCCTCCCAATCGGTCCTTTAAGCCTCTCGGGGTTTTCGTCAGTATTTTCCCGCGAACCTTTGCTTCCTCGGCCGGAAGGGTGGTGCGAGCAGCGTGTGTGGCTAACGGTATCTTGTTACAGGATCATTGTGTTGAGCAAGGTTGCAAAACACCTCTTCCTGACGACTCACACCCTCCCACATCTAAGTGAGACGTCTCCAGGGGAAGTGCTTTATATCATAAGCTTCTTCGTCGGCCTCATTCTTTGGGGATTCTCGATCGTCTGGTTCATCGTCGCGGTGATGATGGTGGCCACCTCTGGTCGATTCCCGTTCAACATGGGATGGTGGGGTTTTATCTTTCCTGTCGGTATGTGTGCTGTTGAAATCCTATGTGCGTTGCGAAACCAACGCTGTGGACTAATTCTTTCCTTCTTTTCAACGCAGGCGTGTTTACACTCCTAACAATCACGATTGGGGAAGAGCTTGAGTCTAGATTCTTCAAGATTCTCTCGTGCGTAAGTTCACATTGTCCTTGGCCGAAGATCCCTGTATGAGAATGTGATGGCTGATACCAGCTCCAGGTTCTGACCGCGGCCTGTGTAGCCATGTGGCTGGTAATCGCTTCGATGACCCTGCAGCGCTCAATTAAAGGAACGATGTTCTACGCTCCGTGCTTGGGAACGGATCTCTATGGGAAAAGAACCAAGGAACACCCCCAGGCTGCGCACAAGGAGAAGGTATGAGGTTTTGGCGTTTGGGATCCGATACTACCTAGCAGCATTTTTGGCAATGTCAAGCTTGAAGCTTCAGACGTATCTCGTCTTCATGGATTTTGGAGCAGGGTGTCGTCCCCCAATTTCAGCTGCGCGGTTCGATACAAGACCTATTTCGTTGTCAAAAAGTCCTTCAAGGCCGTAAAAGGGGAACTTGGTGGACCATTTCTCCCCTTCGCAGCGTCACGTCTCTCCTTCCAAGCCTCCGTGTAATTTTCCCACTTTGCCATTAGCTCTCCTGTCGATCACAGTTCTCAAACCAGGACTTCTCCTCTGCTCAAAACTAGCCGTAAGAGCGAGGAGTGTCGTGTTAGAATCTTGCAGGGTGGACTCTGGTGGCTGTTGAGCGTGCATTTCCGCCCATATAGGATTGTGAGGTACGGGGTATTGAAAGAAAAGGCAATTCTGCGCAGTTCTCTCCGTTTATTGTGCTGCATAGGCAGTAGGTTCTAGTAATCATGCTGTCAATTGGCGTTGATCATCGAATCTAGCGGTTCCTCGGGACTCACGACAACACAATCTCGAGTACGTGATGAGGTATATCACTGGAATTTACCAATGATATAAGGTGTCGAAGCCCCGTGGAGTGGATTCTCATTGCGTGTTCGTCTCCATCCATGATCTGTTAGAGTTATTAACATCGTCAGACCGACTTCCGGGAGACTAGTGGCTTACCGCAGCGATGGTAAGACACGTCACACTATACAGTATCGTGGTCAAATCCTGGGCTTGACAGCGAGTGAATGTGTCCCGAATGTGCTTCAAGGCAACCATTTTTATTGTAAATATTTGCCACATAAGAATATTGCCGTAGTCGCTTGTCGCACACTCTGAATCGATGGTCTCCGGTAAGCTGGCACAGATTGACGCACCGGCAGCAACGATAGCGAAGAAAACCATCCGGTTGGCTCTAGCGGTTCGGATAATCCAGCGAGTATGTTCTTCCCCGTGGGTAGATGCGGAAAAGGTCACGGTTGTGAAGTTTTCCAAGTCTGCTCCAAGGAAGCGAGTAAGCATAGATGTATGGCGTGCATTTCGGAGCTAAGAAGACAGTCCCGGAAGATGATAGCAAAACTCACAGCATTTAAAGAACATCCTGAAGATGTTGGATCCCAGAAGCTTGGCCTCCACAGCCGGTGTCTGCCAGCCAAGCTTCAAATCTGCTCCTGATCGACACGGCCGTTTTGGTGCGGGCTGTAACAGCGGCTTCTTTTCCTTCCCATTCGTCTCATCTTCTTTCTCTAGATGCTGATGTATTGGAAAATAGCCTTGGCTCGAATCATGCTTTCTGGCACACGGTTTTGGTTGACCACTACTGTCATATGTCGGACCACCGTTGTTGAGATGATTTTTCTCTGCCCAGCCTGATTGCCTGGTATGGGATTCCAGTCGCGTTCCTGGGAATATCGCCGGCATCAGTCTGATTTCTGCACTAAGACGTTTCCTTTTTCTGATCACCCTCTGGACGTGGGAGCCAACAATTCTCCTCTCTGGTCGACAAACAGTTTGGGATCCTTTGATCAGGTGTTGATTGATGAAGAGTAGCACTCCATCTTGAGAGTTGTTGTTGGACTCCAAACCATTCCTTCTTCCTTTTCCCGCGGCAGATGATGCCAAACTGGTAGTCATTGATACACCGGATCACCGCTTGTGCGCACTTTGAACCAAATTGTGCTTAGTGTTGTGTCTGCCCTGGAGTTGCTGGTACATTCCAAGTGGTCAGGAACGTAGATGTTGTTTCAGAAGCATCCTTTCAATTGAGACAAGGACCGCTAATCTCTCAAGAAAGATGCTGCCGCGCCTGTGAGTGAGGATTGCTACCACAGCAGCGGGAGAAGCCATTAGTGCCCGAAAATGGAGCTACCCTCGCCGAGAGAATGAAGACAGCGCCTCCTTTGGCTTTTCTGGGATTAAGAACAGTTAGAGCGGGCATTTTCAATGAATCTAGACCCCAAGTCCATGCAGTTATCCTGCCCTTGCTGCCAAGAGGTCTAAGGCTCGCCGTTTGAGCTTGCTAATGTCGCCAACTTGTGTAAAGTATGAAGTAAGCACTTATCGCTGCGGGGTAGATCTCTGTTAGTCAACTCCCTCAAGAATGAGGAATGCTTGCTGAGGAGAGGGGTCATACAGAGAAGCTACCATGCTCAATGTCATGCAGTGTGACAGGAGCAGGAATGGAAGAGCTTTCCACAACGGGCTGTCGGCCGCCAAATTTCCACAAGCGGTTAGTAGTCAGCCCAGCTCAATGTTACAAATGTGACCAGTTGAGTGGCTGAGTGTGTACGGAAAGGAGGACCCCTACTCGCTTAGAGGAATATGCCTTTGTAAGCCGCCCAGGACAAGCGATTTGCACATGTCTACGAGGTTCCTCGTAGCCATGTCGTACTCTTTGATGATACAGAATCACAAAGTGGTACTGCCGTGCTTCGGCCATCTTCGTCGAAAAGTGCCCACCATTTGTTTCAAATCACTCAAAGCGCCGTTTGAATGTGAATCATGACCCGAGGGGCTCTCACGGGCTTCTAGATGCCTTACGCACAGCTCAAAGTTGTAGCCCGCACAAGGCGGAAGTCGATCGATGTTTGTAATTTTCGTCAAGTGGTCTTTGGCAACCTCAGCCATCATGTTGACAGTCGCATCCATGGCAGCACGGGAACCCTCAGAATCTAGTGCATTCATGGGCTTTGCCATCGTACACCTACTTGATATTTCGAAGATTGCTTGATGAATGAGGTAAAGTGTCCTGTTTCGTGTCAAATTCTTCACCTCGTCGATGACAGCAGGGGAAAGCACCAACCTCAAGGCAGTCGCGTTAGCCCCACAATGAGACCCAGGCCCTCGATACTCGCTCATTGTGATGGCGAGTAGCTGCTGCATGTCATCATCGATATTTCTTAACGCTGAAATTTTGATATCGTCCTCATCCTTGTTCGTGAGCACGGACATCATCTGTTCGAGAAAGTGCGCTACCTGACCCTGGCGGCCGAATGCGTCGATGTTACTGCTACGCACGATAGGCAGGATGGTTGAGGGGCATTGGTTCCGTCCACGGCCGTCTTCATCCAGGCTGTCGAGAAGTGAAGGTAGGAGAACATCATCCGAGGGAAAGAATGTCCTTGAACATCTCAAGCGGCTTCCATCTTCGATGAGAATTTGTCTGTGGGGAGTATCAACCTCTCAGCTTTTAATTAATGCAACTTCAAACTCACCTTTCTAAGATGATCAAACCCCACCATATGTTTCGCCCCTCGAGGGATTCTAAATCCGTGTACCCGGTGTCAAATTTAGGCTTATGTTGGTCAAGACCGATGACGTGACTCATCCTGGAAGACACTCCAATAGATATATAGGCCGTTTGCAATCTTCCGCAAGCATATTCATAAGCTGCTATCAAGATACTTGCTTGTATCATTGTCGCCGAGATGTCAGTCGTTGTTTGGACATGCGCAAATGTTGATTTAGTGAATCGATAAATGTCATCCAAGCCTATTGAAGACGCATGTGATGAGCGCTCGAGAGGGTGAATGACGATGATAGACATGGCCAATAGGAGAAGGGAAAATTCGGGAGAGTATGTCTTCTCCTGGAACTGTTGAAGCCTTTTGCGAAAGCTTTGCGGAGAGATGATGGGTAGCCAGGTAGCAACGCCGCTGAAGAATCGATCGGCCACTTCGTCCAGTGAGAGTGCAAAGACCTTAAAGACATCTTGGAATTGAATCCAGTCTGTATTACCCAATTTCTCGTCCTTTCCCAATACCGGAAGAGCAGAGGATAAGCAGGAGGGAGGGACTTGGCTCCCGTTACGATCGTTGCCAGCTAATGTGTTTGGCTCTGTCAATCTCGACGGTTTCCATTGTCTCCATTTCTCGTTGTTGTGATAATTGGAGGCTGTCCCTCTTCGTAATACTCCCTCCTCGTATTCACAGACAAGGTCGTGAGCTCTGCAGTATCCACAACCCGGCAGCCTTTTGTCGCATCGCTTCTTACGGGCTTTGCAGCTCTTACACACTTGTAGAGCATGCTTGTCTTTCGTTGGATACATATGGATTCAAAGTTGCCAGTCGACGAATATAAATGTAACAAACAAGGTGTGACTTCAACGTACCTCCCTCAGAGATCGGAAACTTGAACGTCCGTGTTCATGTCTGCTCGAACAGGGCAACGGGGCACCGGGGCACCGGGCCACCGGGCCACCGGGGGATCCGCGAACGGGGCGCGCTATTTACAGAACAGAAGTTTCAGCCTCTCTTGGCATTCTGCATGGTAACTTCATCGCCCTTCACGAGCACCCGAAGCAACTCTTCCCGCCGGCAGCTGGGACGATACGTTCGCGCCTTCACGTGGTGTCCGATATAAGTACAGTTGACATTGCTGGGTGAAGTATTTTGTTTTGGGGAAAAACCCCTGCAGTTAGGCCGCCGCTTGCCATCTGGCGCCAGTGCCAACGAGTTTCACACGGTTCTTCATAGAGCTGTAGCTTTGAAACTTTTGACCATGGGATCCGAAATCGGCTCCTCGTCCACGGCAGCGCCTTTAGATAGACGAGCTCTGGTCGCTCTCTAGATAGGTCTATGCAAGCATTTCGAGAGTTTCTTTGTGTGTCCCCACAAGTAGTGACGCTATTCTTCGCTGTTCGGAGGACTCGGAGGACTACTCGTACAGATATAGGTAGATACTAGATAGGCACATTATTGGCTCGTACCTTATCGTGTCTCTGCGCTTCGAATTGTCTCCGTAGAGTTTTGACTGCGGAGCTTTTAGACCGCGCAACCCTGCGGGCGGACGCCGTAAGGAGGCCTCCTCCGTTGATGTATCAGACCCGCAATTCACCACAAAATGATTGCCCCTCTGTCATCCCTCTCCCTCCCTCGAAAGAGTCCTTTCCTTTTTCTACGCAGCAACGGTTGTGTAAAAAAAATCAGCCCCTGGGCGCACGGACAAGTTGCCTGGAGCAATTCGGTTGATGCGAAAATTCGTATTTCAGAATATCCATTCGTATTCTACAAGGGGGTTCCATTCCAGTAAGTTGGTCCTTACATATCCTTGACGTACTCTTTTTGCCGTTCTCCAAAAGAAAAAACCCCCATAACGCAGCAGTATCGGCGAGAAGGATCGTTTCATCTCCGACTACCTTGCCAAGGAGTCTGCCCACTTGCTGGAGTTCCGCTATCTGGAATCTGCGGGCCATGGTGGCTGACTGATGCAGAGTGGTTGTCAGTTTGGTTACGCTCCAAATCAAGTTCCTCGCTGAGACGCTGTCGGCGTTGAAGTTCTGCGAGGTCTGCCGGGCTCATCACCTCTATTGCAAACAAACATGAGAAATTGACTTTAAGTATTACTTCTGAGCATTGCCTTACCTTTCTTCTTCGTTCCACCTTTCAAGGTATAAAAGGTGCAGTCTTCCCAACGGCCTTCAATCCATTCGCGTCCCAACAGGAGGTCTCTACCTCGTTGGTTGTAACTTTGAAGCGCTCCCGGTAAGTGAGCCCTGCCTGGACTGGGCCTTCCTCAACCGCTTCAATTGTTAGATCAATTACACCGTCCGGAGGCAGGCTGATGCCCAAATCTTGGAGCAAATGGGTCGACACGAAGTTTCCACATGGCCCGAAACTGCAAGCATCCAGTATGGCGTTGGTGAAAGTGTTCTTCGAGGTCTGGGAATGGGACCCCCGGAATCTTTGGAAAGTGGAAAGGGTGGGCGCTGATTTAGATCTGGAAGTGTCTTTCCGTGCTTTGGACTCCACATTTGTCATGTTAGAAAGACATAAACCTTTTTTGTCGCCATCTCTGTGGCCATCTAGTGCAGACGTTTTAGCAAACTCCGGAGACGAACCCGGACGGCTGAATCTAGGTATGACACCTTCCTCGAGGAGAACGACTCTGGCGTCTTTGCCCAATCGCCGAGCCCTCACTTGTGCTTCAAGAATGTCATTCGTCTTCGGTAGAACTTCTTCTTCCATTATCCGGAGTAGCTCGTCCTTTTTTGCGCAGGTAGGATAAGGGATATTTAGGTAGATAAGGATCGCGCGCAGGCGAGGTATTGTGAGTGTATCGAGACGGAACCCGGGCATGAGGTAGTAGAATTCGTCTTCCTCCATTTCGTAGTCTCGATCTTCGAGGTCGACTGGTGCTGCGTGGGAATGTGTTTGCTCGTGAACGACGTCGTCGTAGAAACCGTTAACAATACTGCTTGCCAACTTTTGTATACCTTTGTGTATAACGTACATAGGAGGCAACTGTTGGCACTCTAGTTGCAGATTCTAGCGGCGAGGCTGTGCTGAGCGACCGAGCTGTTGGAAGCTTTTTGGTGCTGTGCTGGAGGACAGGTAATGATTAAGCTAAGTTACTAGAGCTACTCGAGCAGATGCGGCATTTGGCTTCCTGGATTTGGGTTCATAGAGTTGATGAAGAAGATATAGAAATTGACGTGGTTGAATACAGCGAGGTGGTGGTCGCAATAAGCTGCTCGAGAATTAATACCTAGTAGGGATCATGTGTTCAGCTCCATTGTTTGTCGAACTGGACATGGCAAACGCACGCGACTTGAGTACAGCTACGATTGGTTGAGATGCGCCACTTATGAGGCGGCACCGCTTGAGAACTTTTTAAGCCTTATCAATTCTTCTTGCCTCAGCCTGATTAGAGGCGCAGAGGCGTAAAACACCAAAAAGATGGAAGGCTATGCGAAGATTGCTGAGCGTATGGCGACATTACCAAGCCTTGCAAACTTCAGATCATTTCAGGCACTAAGAGCCCAGGACCTGCTCTACAGACAGGCAGAGCTGTCAAATTTAGAGCGTAGGTTTCGTGATCAGGCCACAATGGATGCACAGAGTGGTCAGCGAGATCGACAGATGTATTCGAGGGACTGGTGGAAGTTACAACATGTTGTCGCACAGGGCAATCACTCTGAACAATGGAATTTGGCGCTCGAGATCAGGGAGAAGCTTGAAAGATATGGTCTGTGCTCTCACTTTGACCGATATGGCTTCCCCGCTCACACGGGGACGCAGACGATGCCCTTCTCCGATATCACCAAATATCTACAACTTTGGCAAGGCCGAGGCGCATCGATGTGGATATACTAGCTAAAAACCTCACTGACCCAAGCTTACCCGACGACTATCTCTTGGGACTCGATAAATCCATCTGGAAAGATGAAAAATTGAGAGAAGATTTGATATCCGTCAACCCGGTTCATGATTTCAGTATTATTACAAAATCGCTGATAAAGACATGCCTGCGTCCTTACCATAATGTGCTGGGACATCGGAGCAGGGCTCGGAAGAGTAGCCAAGTGAATGCGGACGCCGACCTCCATCATTATGAAGATGAGCATTTGGAGCGAGCCGCGGACGTCATCAGCACAGTGGTTGCTTCAATACTACCAGTGGTAGCAATCGTTGTGCTGTATATCGTTCATCCAATGCCGGCCAGATTGGGTTTGATTGCAGCATTTACTGCTACCTTCTAAGTAGGTCTCTTGGCCTTGACAAAAGCTACTAGAGCGGATGTGTTCGCTGCCACAGCTGGGTAAGTCGTACCTTCTCGACCCTTGGGGCGTTGAGATTGACAAGACCAGGTTCGCTGCCGTCCAGGTGGTCTTTATCGGCACCAACATCCCAGCTTAGTCTAGTGCGAATAAGACGTCTGAATCGAAGGATGACTTGAAAGCGATATGGCCATTTGATTTGCAGGAGGAGTATCCACCGAGTAGCCTTGTGGATAAAACTCGCTCTATCTTCGCGACCTCCGCCTGCGTGTAGCTTCCCGTTAGGCTGTTCATCGATGATCAGCTTCTCGTCTTCTCTGAGGAGCGTGCAAGCCTCACAGAATGGCATCTAGATGCGCTGCGTTTGACGCGGCTGCGGTGCGCGTGCTTGGTTCTTGCAAATCTTTTTCGCCGCTGAATGGCCGGGCAATCTGTGTGAAGACCCTTTTTGCCTTTCCTTCGAGGGAAGGACCACATACTAAAGCATTTTGATGCTTCAAAAGTCGATCTCGTCGCTTTTCTTGAAACTCACGCAGTGTCCTAACTCGAGTGCGAATGTCCACCGTCGTTTCCGATGCTTCGTCTGTTACTGCAGATATCTTCGTTCGCCAGAGAACCTAGCTATCCTTGTTCTTCGTTCTCTGCACCGCCAGCCCAATAGTACAATATGGGTTGACACTCGCCTATAATTGACGATATTGACCACGACACTCGATAAAGTATTGACATCTAAATAGGAGGAGCTCCCTTAGCTAGAGAACCTTTGTCAACTGTTAGAATGACTCTGTAGTCCTTGGACGATCTACGACAGGAGCCAGGAGTGTAGGAGGGTACGGGATGACGTGTTCATCCATGTCTTCGTCGACGTGAGATTCTGGCCGTATGTATTCCCTATTGTGGGGATAATCTCCACGATGCCTTGTCATATGTCTGTGGCCAAATTCCATTTTTTCCCGGTGCTAGAATCCCTTTTGGGTCCAATGCATTCTTGACTGTCTCATTCAACTTCATCAGAGCATTGCCGTTGAAGTTGTATGTTGCGGCAACTTGATCCATTAACGCAAGATGTGTGCGGTATTCACCCCAACCTCGCTTCGCAGCATCGTCCACCAATGTACTGATCAATTTGTGGGCCCGACGCTTTGAGTCTTCGTCTCTTCGGTCAAAGACGATACAGACAATGTGATGCATTTCTCGCATTCCCACGACGAAAGTGCCGATGAAGTCGAAGCCAAATTCCTCGCTTCGCCGGCGTGTGAGTTGGTACTGTGCTGTTGCATCACTGCCAGAAACCTTTGCGATGGGCGAAAAGAAAAGATGGGCTCCATTCGGTAGCCAGTCCACCCACTTGAGCTCATCCAGCGAAGGAATGCCTTGCAGTGTACCATCCCGGATCTGTAAGACTTTGTTGTCGGGCATGTCTTCGGGGAAGTAGAACTTCGCGCCTGGAATCTGTCCAAAAGAAGCCTTGACAACCTGCCACATGGCTTCTCTCACCAGTGGCGGGCCATACAAAGCGCCATAGAAGTTCCACCGCCCCAGATTCAGCTTCCGGGCAATTCCGTCAATTTCAGCGTCGGTCAGAGGCTTCGTCGAATTGCTGTACGTCTTCCTGTCGCCCATTACTGCAGCATCTAGGAGGACGTGACGAAGAGTGGGCACATTTTGCAAAACCATGCCGACCCGCAAGGGGCGAATTATCTCAACCGCTTGGTGCAAGTCTTCGTCTCGTGGGATCGTGACAAGATAGCTTTGATAGCCGCCTGGGTTCGCCATAAGCCAGATGCCCATCCTATTCCGTTGGAAATGCCAAATAGTCAGTGTCGTTGCTTAGTTGGCTGGGGAGGATTGCCTGTGGCAATATTGCTGATCCGAGCTCTACTTACTTTACCACAACACCGAGAGCAGGCTGTGTGAAGATACCGTCATTGTATGGGCTGCAAAACACGTTAGCACAGTCGGCTCCGACAAATTCAATGAACAGGTGGCACAACACCGGCATACCCAAATCCGTAATTGAAAAGTTGCCAGCAGTCGTTGCCGGGTTGTGCATGAGGCCCCAGACCGGGATCTGCGTCAGGATTTGGCAACGCGCCCATTCCTGTGCGAACAAGGCTGCCATCCGGCAGGACCACCTCCATCCCGCAATGCATCACTATAGGGAATGGTCAGCAGCTATCACGACAGAGTTGAATCTGTGCAGCGCCTGTTGTCTTACTGTAATGATCTCCATATGGGGTGTAGCCCACCCCACGCTCGCAAGTATTTCCAAGTACCGATCCTCCACCAATGTCAGGCACATCAATCCAGAGTTTCTCCCTCAGATTATTCTCGACCAAGTAGTCGTGAAGGTCGGAAAATCTAACTCCCGGCTCCACTAGTGCGTATGCGCCCTCCACATTCACCTCCAGGATCTTGTTCATGTGCTGTCCAAGATCCATACCAATGCTCCCAGGGACTCTGGGTGCTGCGCCTCCGTAGCCAACATTCCGGCCAATGGAGAAGGGCCAAACTGGGATCTCAAATTCGTTGCAAAGACGCATAATCGCTTGGACATCCGGAACGTCTCTGGGCGCAACGACCGCCGAGCTGACGAAGTACTGCGCATCGAGTATATGAAACATATCATGCGCTTTACTGGGATCCAGGTAGCTCTCTTGAGAGAGGTCTGTCGCCTTTGAAACGATGGTTACATTTTCCTGTCCGACGATATCTACCAGCCGTTGGGTGAAAGACTTGAAAGTCTGGGAGCTGATTCCTGGTGGAAGAACAATGGGATCCCCTGAAGTGATAGGCGAGTCTGCATTGGGTTGACGCAGGGCTGGTGCTGAGGTAGGTTTGGCTGGGACCTTTTCCTGTTGCGATACCTGAGCCTCTCCCATCTCGAAGTATTGGTTGCTTCTCAGATCAGGACAATGAGGAAGGAGGTGAAAAGTCCCCAAACCTGAGGACATCCGCCTTGATATACATTACGTTCAGTGGACGCGAGACACGAATACGTTGCTGTCAAGAGACAGATACGTCTGGGATGGAGGGTGACAACATCTCTACCCCAGGTTGAACGAGCTCCGAGTCCCAATCAACCTTTGCGGACTTGTGGGGGTGGATCTCGGTAGTTGTGAGGAACCAATTGCAGCCATTGGCTCGTTCCCCTGGTGGTTCGCTTGCCCCTCGGTACCCCAAGCCCCAAAGGGGTCGGGGGCTGCGGCTTGAGTACTCGGTATCTAGGAATTGTTGCCATTCGCCTCCTTAGCCTTGAAAACTCCCACATCCGAAAGGTCATTGCAATGCGTCCATCCTTCTTTCTCATATTTATTCTGAGATACTGGTCGACCACTTTCCGGAAACCTGACAGGTCTATGCATTCGCGCACGATACAAGTTTGGTCGTAAGGCGCACGCAAATAAATCAACAAATAATCTGAAAATGCCAACTTGTGACTCGACGTCCACGTGCCCTGTCTGTCACAGGACCTACAGTCGCCCTGATCATCTCCAGAGGCATCTTCAGGCGCGTATGTGCACAGCTGGCACTCTCGGGCTGCTGCAGAGAAGCCTTGCTCGAAGACTTGAAGCTGATACAGTAATACCCTAGACGATTCCACATTTCCCTTCCAGTGTTCAAAATGTGGGAAATGCTACAAACGAAGGTGAGTGTATTCATGGCCCCCTTCTTCATTCAACGGATCTCATCGTCGTGCATCGCAGTGATGTCCTGAAACGACACTCCGAAGGCTGTTTCTCAGCATGCCCCAGAAGAACAACAGTCCCAAGGCATCGAGCCTGCCGACGGTGTGCCGCCCAAAAGAGACGCTGCGACTATGCCCAACCTTGCAAGAACTGTGCCAAGAGCGATACTTCTTGTGTCTACCGCTTCCTCCATCCTCATACCGTAACCAAAACCCCCCCAGAAAGCGCAACAAGGCTTCCAGAGAACGGCGGAACTCTGGTACAAACACCACTCGACACTTGTCCGCTCCTTCCGGCGTTTGACTTGGACGCAGATCCAGCGCGGTCGTTTCCGTTCCTTCTGGAGTTTACAAAGGACCTTTCTCTGCCCCATTCTTTTGAGAATGGCACGGCTTTAGGATGTTCTTCTTTTACGCTCCAGGAATCCATCTTGTGGACCCAGATTGATGTTGGCCTTGAGGACTTACTATTTCCTCAGCTCGGTGATTTACCTGCGCCTGAGAAATACATAGAGACCCCAATGTCCGTCAATCTCGCTCACTACACTCTGGGAGACATGGCGCTCGAGGGAGGTAATGGCTTTCCTACTGTTCATGCAACGGATATAATGGATTGTCTCGAAACTTGGGCAAACGATCCGCTTGCGACGAAGACAGTTGAGATTGTCCAGGCAGTTGAGACATCAGCTCACGGCCCTAAGGTCGACGGCTCTGGTGTATTCGACCACTCATCTTCTCCGGGGGTATCATGCATCGATTTCTTTTCACCTCCTCAGCTCCGTAAATTTCTGGACATATACTGGAAGAAGTGGTATCCAAATTGGCCAACAATTCACAGACCTCTCTTCGACCCACTACGGACTCCGAGTATACTTATTGCAGCAATGACTATCATGGGAGCCTGTCACTCGACAACATCCCAGGACTGCGCAGACTCGAAGCTTTGGGCAAATGTTGTTGAGAAATTGGTCTTCGACGAGTTAGAGCAAATCAAAGGCGGGCCGTGTGAGGTTGACCGACGAAACATGATCAAGCTCCTTCAAGCAGCCTGCATCATGTGTATTTACCAACATTGGAACGGAACCAATAGCAGCAAGAAGAGAATAAGGAGACAGCGCTTTGTGACCTTGGTCAGCGTGAGTAACTATGCCACAAATTGACTCAAATGGAAGGATATAGCTTAGATTCGACAGGTGTGCCGTGATGTCGGGATATCTCGGGCTGCTCACCGAGACTACCGCTTCGTATCGCAAGGCGACTTCGACTGGCAAAGCTTTATTGAAACAGAAGAAATGATCCGGTAAGGTTTGCTATGATATTCTGGTTCCACACTTACCGTCCTAAGGACCTTCATCTGGATATTCATGATTGATACGGCATTCGTCATTTTCAACAATTGCCCGCCACGAATGGTCTTAGGAGAGTTAAGGATGGATGTAGCATCCCCCGAAAGATGCTTCCAGGCCTCTTCTGCGGAAGAGTGCTTCTTGGGAATTCAATGGTGGTTATGCAAGACGCAAAGGAAACAGACACAGAAGTGTTCGTCGTTGCTTGACTTTATTCAGGCTTTCTGTCGAGAAGAGATCGACCCCCCCACCGCTGATATATACGCCCATGAAGCGTATATTAACCATTTCGCCGTCACGTCTGGTAAGTATCTGGAGTATTCGTCCCAATTTGGACCAAATCTTCGGTCTCCATCTTGCTGACTTGATCCAATGGAAGCATTTCACGTCCTTATGTTCAATATGGGAAATGGAATAATCGACGACATGAGACAGAGACTTGGCCCTGTTCGAAAGGGTCTCAAGAATTGGCGTGCGGTATGGAATCGCCGCTTGGGTATTGATCGGTCAAACACAGGCTCGATCACTTCATTCGACATTTCCATTGAGCCTGAGACAGAAGCTCGTAGTAGTCAAGAAGAGTTGAGTATTGTGGTAGAAAGGGACCAGGGGCCTTATCACAACGAGAATTGGCGTAGGCCTGGGTTCTGGCGCCACGCGTCCGAATACTGGTTGCTCTGTCGAATCTTCGTCGAACGAATGGAATCCACTGAGATGGGGCTAGATGCGGCCGAAACTCTTTCGGGGTTGGAAAATGCGAGGTCTCGGGCTGAGAGTAAGATCTTGGACCGCTACGACGAAACGGATATGGAGGAGTTGCGGAGATTCCTACTTGTTTGTGTCGGGAGATGAAAATTCAATTCGTGTGTGCTTTCAGCAGCGATATACGAGCGGACGCTACCCCTACTGCTATTAGTACTCTCTCCACCCTTTAAACACCAATCACTCACTAGGTCATCATCCGGCCGCAATTGGTCATAGCTTTTACTTCTCGTTAGATGATAGCTCTCACGCTCATCGAAGAGTAAGACGAAGATCCCCTACATTGTCTTTCCACCCCACAACTCCGCCCCCACAACTTGGTGGACCGAATCCAGCGAATCAGATCAATTCATGGATTGAAATACAGCAATTCCTTTGTGACGAACTGTCCCGACTTCGGCTTTATGTCCGCAGATCTATAGCTAGGCTCATGTCTCTCTGACTGGCAGCGGTAGATACAGTTGACAATGAATGAGTTTAATGAACCCGAGGAACTGGGCTGTACCTTGATTGGAAATGAGGTTCCAGTTTCGACACATAATAGAACGAAGAGGCGTGCTTGGGAGGTCATGGATCAAGAATAGTATGCCCAATGACAGCCCCCCCCCCCCCCCCCCAAGTATTTTCTCTAATGAGTATCTCTCTGTTAAGTCAAACCCAGTTTCTTATTGTTTTGCCTCCAAAATCCATAGCTAAGCTAGAAAAAATCCGTCATCTTCTAGGGTAACCGCACTCTAATGACAAATCCTTGGAAGATAAACAGCTTGCGAGATTTCCTCTCCACAACTAGACACCAGTTCCACTCAAACGAGACCAAGTGAGCGGAGTTGTGGGGGAAATATGGAGGTCTCGAGCTTCGACAACTTGGAGCCTTCCCCGTTGCTCGATTTTGCTGGCCGTGGGAGTTTAAATTTAGGGATTGCTGCCATATCATACTTCAGATGCATCTCTTCTCCTTTTATCACTGCATACTATTTCCACTCCGCCACGTATACTTGCTGTCAAGATGTTGCTGAGTACCAGTGCTGCCAATTGGATTTGGTTCAACCTGTCGTACCTCTTTCCAACTACTGTCATCATCTATTGGCTCCTATGGATAGCATATACTCGCTTGTTCCACCCCCTCAGTAACGTCCCCGGGCCCTGGCTTGCTTCTGTCAGCAGATTCTGGATTCTCTTTTACACTTGGCGTGGGGATATGGACTTCACGCAGCGACGCCTTCACCAAAAGTACGGAACTTTGGTCAGAATTGCTCCAGATGAATGCGCCTGCTCAGACCCGGAGGCCATCAAAAAGCTCTATCGCACACAGGGCCCCCTGACGAAGACTGACTTCTATTCGGTCTGGTGGAACAAATCCTTCTCGAAATACCCCGACCACTTCAGCGTCACGGACGAGAAGCTTCACGCCAAGAGGAGGCGGATCGTGAATCACATATACAGCCTCTCGAACATACTACAGTCTGAGGGATATATTGATACCTGTTCAAGACTCTTCATGGAACGATTAGAGGAATTTGCCAATTCTGGAAGATCGTTTGATCTTGGAGAGTGGCTTCAATGGCAAGTGCACAGTCCCAGGGAACTTCTCTATCGTTGTTTATCTCTAATGTCTCCGTTCCTAGGTATGCTTTCGATGTCATTGGCGAACTTTATTTCGGGGGGATGTTCGGATTCATGGAGAACGCCTCTGATTATGGCAACTACATTACTTCTCTCGACACACTAATGCCAGTGCTCTGCCTGAGCGGAATTGCTCCTGCATATACGAGGCCTTTCATCCTCGGCTCGGCAATTTTTAGTTCCAATGTACGGAAAGCTCTGAAAGCCATCGATCATATCGCGGCGGCAGCAAGACAGTGCGTCGCTAAAAGGCTTGAAGGTGTTTCGGCAGGAAATCCTATCCTTCGGCGAGATATCCTCCAGCAGTTGCTTGAAATCTCACAAAAGAAGGCCGATGAGGTCGAATTTGGTGTGCATGAAGTCGAGTTCGAAGCATATGTTGCCTTGTAAGGAGTTTTGTGCCATCACTGCTGTCTACCTTTGCTAACCTTTTCCTGCCAAAGGTTTGCCGGCTCGGATACTACAGCCATCGCAATGCGGGCCATCTTTTACTACCTGATGAACACTCCACAGGCCTACCGAAAGCTTCAAGTCGAACTAGATGATGCAGCCGCCAACGGAAAAATCAGTTCACCAGTAAAGTATGCCGAAGCCCTTGAGTTACCGTTCCTCTGCGCTTGCATCAAGGAAGCAATGCGATTACACCCGAGCGTTGGGCTTACCATGCCCCGCCATACACCGAGAGGCGGGTTGGTTCTGGGTGATTACCACATCCCAGAAGGCTACAGAGTCGGAATGAATGCAGCTGTGGTACAACGCAATCCACTCATCTTTGGAGAATACCCTGATGAGTTCATTCCCGAACGGTGGCTTGAAGACAATGATAAGAATATGGACCGTTGCATGCTGAACTTTGGAGCCGGAACAAGGACTTGTATTGGCAAGAACGTACGTTATCACCTCATTTTGTCCCATCTACATCCTAAAGGTTGCCTCTAGATCTCGCTCAGTGAGTTGCACAAACTGATACCTTCGGTCCTACGGCAATTTGACCTAGAGCTTATCAACCCAGAGAATGGATGGAGAACAAGCGACTTTTGGTTCAATAAGCAGACCGGGCTTCAAGTCAAGGTAAAAAGGCATTTAGAAAAGTGATATTGATCATCGACAATGGACCTGACCGTCACGCTATACCTTTCGCAGTTTCACCTCAGTTTCAGTTTCGTATGGAAGTTACAAGGTAGAGAGATATTGTCTTAATACTAGTCGAGAATCGTTGGCCGTTCTCTTTTAACGAACTCGACGATATTACTATTATACCTAGTAATTATAACGATAATAGCCTAGCTATAGTCTAACTTTACTTTACTGATAACCTATATAGTAAGCTTATTAATCGACCTAATTTAGACTACTAATTACTAGCTACTATTGAACTGGGGTGAGGCTTCAAGGCCATGGGGAGCCAACTCGTACGTGGGTAGGGGGAGCTGTATATACACAACACAACCACCAACAACAACAACAACACAGCCGAACAGGTAGATATCCGTACAACTAATTGATTGAGTGATTGATTGATTGCTAAGTTAACTGTCCTGCTAGCACTAACAACGAGGAAGAGGTATTCCAGCGCGCCTGCGTGCGCCAGCCAATCACAGCGTCCAAATCTATTCTGTACACATGTACAGCCTAAGGCATAGCCTTTGCGAAGCTCCAGATTTCAGCACGACTCACCCCAATACACTATATGGCGATATATATTGTCTACTAGCGCCCTTATCGCTATTGAGCAGTCGGCGGGACTAGGCAACGGGAAGTGCTCGCGTTGGCTTATCATATCGCCGGATTGGGGAGACGTATCTCTCTCTCCGGTGAGTAAGGAGGAATAACGAGCACTGTTGGTTTGAAGGGGCAGGAATGGCAGGAATGAGGAATTTTGTGGCATTCAGTAGGTTGGATTGGATTGCAATTTAGCGGTCTAAAACACCGCCTGAACCCATCACTCGAGGACGCGGACATTCGCAGCCCCCAACATCACTTTTCCCAAACATACCTTATCAAATCACAAGCTGAGTGAACAAGATCTCTATTCTATGTTTTCCTTTCTCTTCGCTGACGGACCCAGAGCGCTGTTCGGAATGGGTTCGGATCTCGAACCTGAGCCAGAGCCCGTAAGGTCGCGTGCTGCATTATTGGCATCATGGAGTGACGTGAAATCTGCCGCTGCAGTATTGCTGACCTCATCATCATCTTCATCATCCAACTCGCGATACTGCTCCTCATCCTTCTTCTTCAGCTTCTCCCTCGCCTCTTCCCTCATTTTGACAATCTTCAAGTAGTTGTAGCTGGCAATGCTGATGATTGTGATGATCAACCCAGTAATGTTAACCATAGACAGCTCGTCATGGAACACAATGCCCGCGGCACTAATGGTAACCACTTCTTTGAAGATGCCACAGATACTGAGGGTGACGACACTGGTGCGTTGGAGTAAAGTGAACTCGCTTGCGATCATGCAGAACGCAATGCATCCCGGAACAACCAACAGAAGCAGAGCTTTGACGATCCCGTGTTCCCTAACCAGGAGGGTAATGCCTGTGATGACAGCGGGTGGGGTTTCGGAGACGCATGCTATGAAGAACAGCGTGACAAACATGATGGGAGCGATGAAAAACATCGTGGCAAATGGATTGGAGGTTGCAGGATGGCGGAGAAGAAGGATTTGAGTCAAGGCCCATCGGAAGCCTGAAAAGAAGGATGCGGACATGGCCAACGCGAAGCCGAGAGCATGAAAAGCCGTTTCGCCGGCCACCATCATGAGAACTCCAAAGGTCATGGTGAGGATGATGAGTATTAGTTTGAGAGAGGGCTTTTCCAGCCGGAAGAGGAAGGCGAACACAAGAACGAAGATCAAGACTGAGGATTTACACATGGTGTAGAATGTTAAGGTGATGAAGCGAAGTGAGGTGTTGCCCAGGCCAATGTCGAGGGATGTCGTCGTCCCAGTGGGCACTAGTCGGGTGAAATAGAATAGAGGGGTGACTAGCGGTTTGGAGGGCTGTGCTTCGTTTCCATATATCTGCGAATGAGGCTGCGACGGTCGTAAGGAGGGGAATATCAAAAGGATGCATGAGGCCAAGATGAATTGAACGACCATGTGTAACGAGGTTGCGAAGAGCGGAAAGTGGAAATCGAGGTGATCGGATGAGAACATCATCTTATTGTACTGCCAAAATTGTCAGTGGCTTGCAGAAATCGATAACTTCAGACTCACAATGGATATGGCCAGAGAGAAGAAATACCACAGGCCGATGAGGACGGCATTGATGACCAGGTTGCGGACGACATTTTTGTCGGCCTCCCGCGCCTCATCCTCGGATATGCCTGTTGTACCAGCGATCCTCGCATCGAGTCCATCACGCCGCCTCTTTCCTTTGAGATATTTGCGTCTTTCATGTTTGTTCAACCCGCTTTCTCCGTCATCGTCGGCATCCACATCTGATTCCAACAGCCCTAATTCGTGTTCTTCGGATTCTGACATGGAGGAACCTGCCTCATCTTCTGAGCCTTCGCTTTTGGTGTCGGAGATGGAGCCAGTACCTCGCCGTTTGTACTTACGACGAGGATTTATGAACGGAGAGTTCTTGCCAGTGGGAGTCGTCGGCGGAGCGGTGAAAGAAGGCCTTGAAGCGTGGTCACTGTAGGGCGTGGTATCCATGGACAGGATGTGAGACAGGGCAGCGAAGTGAGCACGCGGAAGGGGGGATTCAAGTCATTGGAAAGATGACACTGGACGGAAAGAGCGGCGAGTATGAACGAATGACTGGTAGCCTGAAGTCTAAGGCAAGAGCAAGAAGGAGATGAGAACAACTGCGAAGGTACAGCGGGTATGGAGAAGGACGAAAGGTCCAAGATGACGGCTTGGGATGAATGAGGGTTGCCGTTGATCGAGAAACAGGGGTGATAATATGGAGATTTGGTGTCAGCGCAACTGAATGCGGCCCCATAATATTAGTAGTCCCCGTTAGAGCAGTTAGAGAAGCACGTGATTCTATTTATTAGCGTCGGAGCAGTTTATCCGGACCGCTGCTAGTGTCTATCAAAGACCATCTCGAATCAGATAAGAAAGCTGGTTTGAACTCCACAACCAACTCCAAGATTGATAGATTACTTCATCCAGCGTGTGGGTGACATCAGTGACCGATCAGTGGCTGACAAGTATCGAATTGATGAATCGGGAAAATACTAGGTACCTCGGGTCTGGATTGGGCCTCAACATCTGCTACTCTTCTCTCCCTCTTCCTTAGTCATCCGTATTCGTCTCTTTTTGTATGTTCCCGTGATCCGACGTGAAACCCTCGACGTCGAAGCTTCCCCCAGATTCCTCCCCAGCCTGGTACCCTGCCACCTCTGTCCTTTCTCTGCAATTCTTTTTGAGATCTCATAGCCAGTTGTTTCATCATGGGCGAAATGGCTCGACAAGGAAAACCCCTCCAGATTGAAGACTATGGGCTCATTGGGGACATGCGAACGTGCGCCCTAGTTGGAAAGAATGGGAGCCTTGACTTCATGTGCTGGCCTCACTTCGATTCCCCTTCCATCTTTGCCAATGTGCTTGATACAACCGAAGGTGGGGGAGGGCATTGGAAGATCAGCCCGCAGAGCAGTTCAGTCTCTAAACAGAACTACCGAGCATCCTCCAACCTTCTCCAAACGAAATGGATTGATGAAGACGGCGTGGTCGATCTCACAGACTTCTTTGCCGTGTCGAAGCATAACAAAGTGCTGCGAGAGAAATGGAGCGGGTCGACCTTGGTGAGGAAGGTGGAGTGCGTCCGGGGCAAGATGTCCATCGACATTGAACTGTCTCCCCGCCCGGATTATGCTCGTGATCAGGGTTCTATGCGAGCCACGGATGTCAAGGGCGAGGACGGCATATACCGCCAGACTCTTACTTGGACTCCCGATGACAAGGATCGAGAAGGATCCTCAGACATCCCAGAATTCCACGCCACATACTGCACACACGACCGGCCGATTAGCTCACCACCCAAGATGTTCCAGCCCTTCAAGCTCGGCGAATCTGCTACCAGCGACAGCAGAACGCGATCCTTCCGGGCTCGCTTCGATCTCCAGGAAGGCCAACAAATATTCATGATCATGTGCAATCGTCATGTGGCTCCACATCTCACAAAAGACCTTGTGATGAGTCTTGAGAACGACTCCTACAAGTTCTGGACAAGCTGGGTGAGGGCGTGCCTATACCGCGGACGCTTCCAGCAAGAAGTCGAGAGGAGTATGCTCATCCTCAAACTCCTGACATACGACCCTACAGGCGCAATTGTCGCGGCGCCAACCTTTTCTTTCCCAGAGGCCATCGGCGGACCGCGGAACTGGGACTACCGCTACTCCTGGGTCCGGGACTCGAGCTTCACGGTCTATGTGTTCCTCAAGATGGGCTTTCCCGCAGAGGCGGAAGCATATATCAACTTCATCTTCGCCCGCATTGCGGAATGGCGCAAAAAGGCCGAGGCGGCGTCTGCTGGAGAGACGCAGCACCTTCCTCTGATGTTCGGCATTAACGGCTCCACATGCCTGCCTGAACTCACACTCGACCATCTCAGTGGGTATCAAGACAGCACTCCAGTCCGCATCGGCAACGCCGCCACCGACCACGTCCAACTTGACATCTATGGCGAACTCATGGACTCCATCTACCTGTATAACAAGCACGGCAAACCCATCTCGTACGCCCAATGGCGCGACATCCGCTATCTCACCGACTTCATCTGCGAGGTTTGGACCGAACCCGACATGTCCATATGGGAGGTTCGGGGCCGCAAGCAACAATTCACGTATTCCAAAATCCTGCTGTGGGTCGCTGTGGATCGCGCCCTTCGTCTCTCCGAGAAGCGGAACTTCCCATGTCCCAACCGCAACAAGTGGCTGGAGACGAGAGACACGATATACGAGGAGGTGATGCAGAAGGGGTTCAACTACCAGATGAATAGCTTCGTGCAGAGTTACGAGTCGAATACGACTTTGGATTCTGCCGTGTTGATTGCGCCTTTGGTGTTTTTCATGAGTCCGAATGATCCGCAGTTTGTGGGCACGTTGGATCGGATATTGAGGACGCCGGAAAAGGGTGGACTTACGAGCGCCGGGTTCGTGTTTCGATATGATCATGAGCAGACCGATGATGGTGAGTACTAGTATCCTGTAAACCTAGCCTACTCTTCTTTGTTCCTACACACGTCTTTATGCCTGCTCACTGTCTTTGCCCCACGCACTATCTTTATCCCTGCCCACCCTCTTTGTCCTGCACCCTGGCTTTATCCCTGCCCACCGCCTCAATCATCAACACATCGTCACTGACCCCAATCCAATGACTGTTGCGCAGGCGTCGGCGGCCGCGAAGGCACATTCGTAATGTGCACGCTCTGGCTGATCGAATCGCTCATCCGCGCCGCAAAATACGACCCCAAGTACCTCGAGCGCGCCCAATCCATGTTCGAAACAGTCACAAACTTTCGCAACCACGTTGGTAAGTTTTCCACTGCGTTGACCTTTCCTCCTCCTTGATGAAGCTCGGCTGAGTATGTGTGCTCTAGGCATGTTGAGCGAAGAAATCGCCCTCTCAGGCGAACAGCTGGGCAACACGCCCCAGGCGTTTAGTCACTTGGCGTATGTGTCTGCGGCGATTAATCTGGAGAGGGTCACCAGGGGAGATTTCGAGGGCGGGTTTGGAAAGTAAATAAAAGACACCTGCAGGGGACATGGAGGATTGATTGACGGGCTGCAAAACTGGAAAAGAAATGACCAAATGAAGGGATATCCGGATACATTTACACCCTGGCTTGTGAATGGATGAGTGCAACTCGAGAATCGAAATCATTTCGAGTCAAACGCATGAGTCTTGACACTCGTGGACAGGATTTGGGATCTTGGGCTTTTGGCCTTCGAAACTCCCCCAGTGAGGCTACTTGCTAGTTTGTAAGTCTGGCGCAGTGCTTCAGAATCTGCCTGCGCACAACCTCAGGTCATCGTCTACATCTCCTACGCAGAACGAACTACGCGCGAGAAAGAGCAGAAAGGTCATGGATTGATCAAAAAGTTTCATTTTCTCGCTCTCATCAGCACATCGCAGGACATTCTCGCAGCCATCATTCTCCCCGACCGACCGCTCCTTGTGATTTGCCTGCGCTTGCGAATCCTCTCTGAATTCAATTAATCAATGCCACTTGCTTTTGCGCCCTTTTGTGATTTCTGACTCTGACAATGTGTTTTTGTGTGTGATCCCGCATAGCCGCCATGAACCCATGAAATCCTCCACCGAGTCCGTCCCGACTCACTTCTCATACAGTCGTTTCCTTGAATCACCATTTGCAAATTCGCCAGCCCTGTCGATCCCTTGATTCCGACTTCCCCATAAAATCCTCCACCGAGTCCGTCCTGACTCTTTTCTTTTGTGTGTGTGTGTGTGTGCTATCTGATTTCCCTTGACCCCATGCCAGTTCCTTTCTTTGAACGTCTTGTTGTTCGCTTGCTCGCTTGCATGTCTTTGTCGACTGCAAGATTCCTTTGTGTTCCCAATTGATCCTCCACTGAGTCTGTTTTGACTCCTTTTCTTTCGCATGGTTTCATGTTTCGTGATTTGTGAAATATCTAGTCTATGACCTGACTGGATCGTGTGTGCGCTTTGCTGTGCGTCACTCTTTACTCTTCTTCGGAGATGATGGATGAGTCGTCCATGGTCACTTCAGCTTGTTGCCCAGTCTCGTTCTGTGACGGTGCGGCCTGAGTTGCCTGCGCTGGGACACGTGGGAATAGCGGGTTTACTTGCCGCGGCGGGTCAAATTCGTAGACCGACGCCTGCGACGGGGGAGTTGCCTGCGCTTGTTGAGGCTCAAAGACCGGCGCTTGTGTGGCCTGGCTTGCCTGCGCTTGAAGACGTGATATTATTGGACTTGATATCTGCGGCTGGAGCTGTTGGAGTATCGGCGATTGAGTAGGCTGATTCGCCTGTGCCTGGAGAGGCGAAGAAAGGAGCCGCGTCTGGAGGCGTGAGAATGCCGAAGGTTGCGGTCGCTGAGATCCCTGAGCTCCTTGTGCCTGGCGAAGTCGGTTCGACAGCAGGGTTCCATGGTAATTGCGGGGGGTCAAGATCTTCTTCTTTGTGCTCTGGCCCTGATCCGGTTCTCCATCTTCGTCCATTCCGCTGACGGTACGCTTCTGAGGTCGAGGCTTCGGTGTCTGTGGATTGGCATGCTGCGTGCTCGGTTCCTGTTGGCCTTGGATATTTTGTGCCTGTTCCTTGTACAGATCTGCTTGCATGCGGGCTGCGTCCACTTGGTTCTCCTTCAACTTCAAGTCGAGTTGCATGTTCTGGAACGACGCCTGCACTTCGTCAAGCTGCGTCTCCAGCTTTTTAGCCTTCTTTTCGGCTATATCACAGAATTTTCTGCCTTCTTCATAGAACTCGGTGTCGAAAGCATGGTCCATGGCCTCCTCGGACAGATCTTTCTCAAGCTTCTTGTTCTCTTCCTCCAACCTCAGTTTTTCCTTCTCGAGTTCGTCCTTGCTCTTCGAAAGGTTCTCGAGTTCCTGGACTTGCGACGCGACTTTGCTTTCCAGTTTAGTATTGGACTCCAAGAGTTTCTTGTAAGCGTCGTCCTGAACCTCGAGTCTTTTCTCATACTGACCTTTCGTGATAACAAGTTGTTTTATCATCTGCTCCTTGTTGGCGAGAATTTTATGAATGTCAGGCTTGGGGAGTGTCGCAACAAAGGGGTCAGAGCCTAGAGCGCCTGACTTTGGCGTGCTTTTTGCAGCTTGGAAAGCCGACTCGACCAATTCTTTTCTCAGCTCCAGAATCTCCATGTCCCTTGACGTGACCTGTGCCTCCAGGCTTTTGACTTGGGGATTTTCCTGATTGTCTCTGTCGCGTGCTTCGCACTCAGCTTTCAATTGTTTCTCGAGGGCCTTGTAGGCTTCCTCTCTCGCATCTAGTCGCTGCGTGAGGTCTTCCTTCAGGCGATGATATTGCTTTTGGCCTTTTTTGAAGTTGTCCTGGACTTTTCCAAGTTTTCCATTGGCCTCGAGGTTCTCGCGACGCAGATTCGCCATTTCAATCGAGAGAGCATCTGTTCGGTCTTTCCAGTATCTGACTTCAGCTGCCACTGGCTGCTGGTTCCCGGCCGTCTCTTGGAAATGCTTCAGCTGATGCATGATGTTCGCAGACTCCTGCTGACAGTCGTTTAGCTGCTGCTTGAGGTGCTCCACCTCTCGCTTGCTCTGTTGCAATTCTTGGCCGCCTTGAGTGTTATAGAAACGCAACTCAATTGCCTCCTGTCGGACCTTCTTTAGCTCGTCATTGCATTTGCTGAGGGTGGCCACGGTTTGGTTGTAGGCGTCATTCAACGCCGCGAACTTCTTGCTTTCCGCCTCGAGTGCCTCACTGCACTGCTTCAGGTCCTGAT